>NC_139916.1:12339609-12352279 GCF_963514095.1 Eutrigla gurnardus | reverse complement strand
ACAAAAAAAAACAACAGGTTTCTAGTTTATACGATATTAATTAAATCTGCTTACCTGGAAAAAAACAACTGTAACCTGTAAGTCACTTAACTGCATATAAACATAGTATATATATACATTTAGATTATTATATGGACAGACTTGAATATCATGTCCTGCTCTTTAAATTAAAATCAAGCAACAAGAGAAAATGAAAGCCAGGGGAACAGAAGCTAACCTGGAAACAAAGCCCTGAAACTGATCAGTAAATCAGCTGATTGATCCCCCTCACCTGCTTTTATTTTTTTGTAAACAAAAGGATTTTTCTCTCTATCATCTCCATTTTCTCTCATCTTCTTGTCTGTGAAACCCTGCGATCTCCTGGGCCTTATAAAAAAAAAACCTCCATGGACTTCCAAGGCCCCCTTAACTGTACAGAACAACGCTCAAAGAGACTTTTTGATACCAAGGGATTTGGTGTCACGACCTCAAGGACAGCCATCTCTAAAGGGAGTTTGTTAAGGACACAGTGAAGCTGGTCTTCAGTTCTCGTTTTTAAAACATGAATGGAGCCAAAAGTGCTGAAACGACTCTTTAAGGGGGTTAAAAAAAAAATGGGATAATTGTTGTTATTTATATGAATGTAACGCCCTTGTTGCTTCTTGTATTGGATGAGTATTCTGTAGGTTAGAGAGACTATTAGGATGATGTGGCGTCGCTGCACTCCAGTAACAGTATGTCGTGTTGAAGTCGCCCGTACTCAGTGTGGGAATTTGCAGTGTTCTTGTACAGATTTTCTCTTGATGCCGAGTTGTTGTTTTTTTTTTTTCAAAGGATCTTTTTACATCCTGAACAGTACCGTAAACGTCATGTAGGAACATACATTCATGCACTCTGCTGTGAAGAGGCACAGAAACCTGAAGGTATTGCAAACAAGCAGCAAATGAATGTGTTTAACATTTTTTTTTCTATTTTTTTATTTTTTTTGCACCGATCATTTACTCTCCTCGCAGTCGGAGCCATGTTGGTGCTCCGCGGCCATTTTGTGAGAAGTGTCTCTGGCGCTCGCCACTCAATAGATGGAATAATGACAGCCGGGGCACCGACAACATCCATCAACACCCTCCGCTCCGTCTCTGTCAGCGCCGATAATGGACCATAATGGTGCATCAGAAACACGGCAGAGAAATCACATTTCTTTGATAAAGGAGGAGGTAATAAACGGCTGTTGTAAATTCTGCCGCCTCGGACCCTGACGACAGTGTGTGGGTGTGTGTGTGTGTGTGTGTGTGTGCGTGCATGTGTGTGATGAGCTTCATTACACAAGTCCAATTGGCCTGTCCCAGTATCCCGGGCACAGTTCAGTGCCTCGGCACAAAGCGAGCTGATGAAAACTGCCTTCTGCTGACAATCAGGGAGAACTAGGTCACCTCTGAAGCGGCGTCCCACAGGGCGAGGAGCTCACGAGTCCAAACGACCCCCGAGGAGCCCGAGCGCACGGACACGTATTGTGTAAACACACATGACAACACACAACCCCTCCTGTTGTCTGTGTGAGAAAGAGAAAGAGTGTCGACTAAATGATGGACTGCTGCAGGAACAACCTCGTATTGTCTTCGTCGATGTCTTTTAGCTTCTGTCGTGGTGACGTCAGCAGATGCCAGAATGTATATTTATGCCCCTTTACATTGTTTTTAATACTTCTGTGAAAATAGTATTTGATGTAAAACTTTTGAAAAATGTTTTTGTCAATAAATGTGAATCTGATGTTGTGCTGGATGTGATTTATTTTTTCCAATAAGGGCTAATAATGTGGAAAGATCGGTATCAACAAAAGCATCGTTCATCATTCTTTGTGTATCACTGACCGCATCACACAAAGAAGCATATATATATATATATATATATATATATATATATATATATATATATATATATATATATATACATTCTGTAAACATACATGTGAGAGAAATGGTCGAAAATCCAGAGTGAAGTATTGGTTTATTCCACTGCCTGTAATCAATAGAGATTAACCTTGTAACTGTGTAGGTGAAGAGGCCGGCGCTGCTCAGTTCCTTGATTAATCATCGCAACCATTCCAGGAAAAAAAAAACCCATTCTCAACTAACTGCCTCATCAACTTTGATTATTCGAGCCCCTCCGTGTGTCCAAATGGGGCCGCCTGAAAGACAAAAAGCATGTGTGTGATACAGCGGCCATTGTTATTACCCTTTCACTAAATTAAGAGTTTAGAGCTATGCGTTGGGCAATTTGGGGGGAGAAAGAAAAGAATAGAATAGAATCAATTGTGGTTCTGAAATAAGTGTTTCAATCATTAATGAGATATCTATCATTCAAAAAACAGATGATTACAGAAGGAATGCATAATGGATTTAATACCTTAAGACCTAAACACTGGTGGAATAATCTGCATAAAAATAAAATGCAAAGACAATTTCCCCACATCCTCTTACATCACATTCTCCCTCAACAAAATCCCAGACACAAAACATCAATTACACCTTTTTTCAACACAGCTGTTGAACCCTAACCCTGTTTTCTGAGTAAATACCGTATGCTTGTTTTTTTTAATCCTCATTCACTAAAAAAAATAAATACATTTTGAGCAAACCAAACTGCAACCCCCCCCAGATAGAGGAGCAGCAGCAGCCAAAAGGGGGCCTGTGTCTGGCAGGCCGGCCGGCTGCAGATCTAAATTACTGTAATCAGTGGATGAAAAGCAATCACCAGCCTTGTATGAGCTGCTGGCAGACCGCCTGACCCCCGGCTCTCTCCGCCAATCAGACCGCCGCCTCCCATTCACAACTAATCACCACGTGCGCTCAAGAGCTCGCCGCCTCCCCTCACACATTCGATGGAGGAAGCTCTCTCCTCTGCTGCCTTTGTCTCTTTGTGCCGGGCTGACCGAAGTTGACCGGATTGAAGCCTTTTTTCCCCCCCGGCTGTAGAGGCTCCAAGTTTTCACGTTTAGACTCGGAAACGGGTGGAAGAAAAGAGAACCACATGTTCGGTGTAAATTTAACACACTTACATGGACTAGAGTGGTGCAGGGGGATTACAGATGGAAATGGTTTGTGAGAGTCTGAGTGATTGGAAAGTTTGAAAGAAAGAAGCTCACAGGCCTGATTACAGCGAGTGTTTCACGCCGTGTTTAAGTGTAATATTCTGGGATTGTTGTTGGCGCTGAGGAGGACTAATGGCTGACGTGAAGTTTAGCATTTTAGCCGTCGCTTCTTTGTTATTTTGCAACAGGAAGTAACACAAAAAGGGCGGAGCTAAGTACAACCCCACAGCTGAACACAATTTTTTTTTCAGCAACCAAAACAGTTACACTTCCACGAACAAAAAAAGTAATAAGACAAAAGCTCGGAGGTTACCGCTTTCCAAACAGGCCACGCCCACTTCTTCAAGCAGAAATACAGAAATCTGTCATGTGAAATAACCAAACCCTGCACCACACATCACAGCTGGTGGAGAAACGTTTCCAGGACCTTTCACCCAAAGCACTACCTCATTGCTTTATTAGTAAAGTGTGTGAGGTGGTGACTTGAATTGCAATTTTACTTTACTTCATTATTCATATCTGGAAAAAAAAAACCCATCTGAGATGGACTGCAGATCAGAGGCCTGGACCCAGACAGGTGGAGGCTTTGCTTTGTATTTAAACTACCTTTAAAAGAGGGATCCCTTAAGAAATTCATGTTTTTTTAAGTTTTTGTCGAAAAACATGTTTATGTCATTAAACTTGGCTGGACAGAGTCTTTAAGTGGCCGAATGCCTAAATTATGTAAACCTGAACCGAATGTGGAGGACGGAGGTCCCTGAAGAAAACAACCGACGAACTTCTGAAAAATTACAGACTGGAAGAGAAGAAGGGAAATGGGGGGATGGAGGAAGAGATTATCTGCCATGAACAAGGATGCCCCCCACCCTCCCCTCTTATCTAGACTCTCCGTTTTCTTACCCTCTGCCTCCCCCCTCATGCTTTCCCACCCTCTCCTCGCTGCCAGGGGTGGATCCCAGCGTTTATCTCTACAATCCAGCCCTGGCGTCTCCTAGCAACGGCGCATGGATCATTTAACTGCCCCTGCATCCTCTGTTTTATCCACCCAGTTACATACAATATGCCAACTGCCTTTATTCACATGTTCTGTGCTTTTATGGCCGTGGATCTATACCACCCAGCCCGGTTATTTTTTTATTTATTTAGGGTGTAGTATTTGTCTCTCTGGCTTGAAGCACTCAAACCATATCAGTTCCACACTTGAGTCAGACAGACAGGCAGAAGATGCTGTTCTGTCAGGACGTGTCACTCCGGGATCCAGCAGGTGCACAAAACACACACGACACACCGACACACCCACACACACACACACACACACACACAATCAATGGGGAGAGACAGGACTTGGCCGTCAGTCTGAAAGGCCCTCGCAGAATCAATTAGCATTTAAATTAATGAAGCGCGTAATGAAGAGAGCGCTATCTCTCCTGCAGAAAGCCGTCAGACAGGCGGAGAGAGCTGATTGTGAATCTGCATCAGGAAGACACACTGAAAGGAACATCAAAGATATTCAAATAGCCACTTCATCCCCCCCATACAGTTTTGAAGGAAAAGTGTCAAATTAAAAGCAGAGCTCTTTTAAATACACCTACAATATGTATGTGGTGTAATCACATTTCCATATAAAAAGTCCCATTAATAAAGCACATAATTAAAGATAAAATGATTGCATTGAAGAAAGGCCGTCTCTATCTTTCAATATCCATCAGTGCAAATATGCTTAAAGGAGGCTGCTTCCGGTGCAGATAACCCCAAACGGATCTACCCAGCTCCATTCAGGATGTATTTCATTTCATACAGACTATATTAAAAAATGTTTTACCACAAAATCAATATTGTGTGGAGAGAGACCAGAAAGAAAAACAGTAAAAGGTTATCAGAGGAAAAAAAGAATGAATACATCAATAACAAATAGTTGAACTGACGAGCCGACGCTAACAAGGTAGCTGGTTGTGAGAAATTCTCCAGTTTTTTTCCAACCCAATTGCTCGTAAATAAAGTCACAATTAACAATATGATGTGTTCATGGTATATCAACCATCAGTAGTCAAACGGTAACAACATATTTTAACCACATTTCACACAAATTTAAAATTTAAACGTGTAGTTCTTACAACTCATTCAGATTATTTACCTGAGTGAATTATTTACTGATGTAGTTTTATTGTTGACTCTTTGTCTGATAATCTTTTACTTTCTTTTGTGGTGTTTCCGGGGCTCTATCACTGTGCTGAAACATGTTGGTGTGTTTGCCGTTTGTGTACGTGTACACACACACACACACACACACACACACACACACACCACACACACACACATAGACATAAACAGTGACGCTAGACTGACAGCATGTCTCACATTGAACAAATCTGACTCTATGCTTTCATGCTCGTGTGTGTTTCTGTGTGTGTGTGTGTGTGTGTGTGTGTGTGTGTGTGTGTGTGTGTGTGTGTCTGTGTACACATGCTGACAGCAGCGACTGACTGGCACATAAACCTTATCGCTACAACACAGTGACAATGGAGAGCTTTCTGCCTGGAGCGTCAAAAACCCACACTGGGTGGGGGGGTGCGGGGGGTAGAGGGGGGTGGTGTGCTTCCCTTTCCTCTATGTGACTCATGGATCAAGACTTCCCCTGCATTCAAGACCCCCCCTAAACCTCCCCCCCCCCTTCAGCACCCAGCACCCTTACACACCCCTGTTTGCCCCTGGGGAGCACATCACTGTGTTTTGTTACCTCAACGTCTTCATCTGTCACCTCTCATCCCAAACCTTTAGTGTTCTCGACATCTGAGGAAGAAAGGAAACAAGAAGAGAGGAAGAGGAGAGGAGGAGGAGAAAAGAAAGAAGACATTTGAGAGAGAAAATGAAGGAGAGAAGAAGATGAGCAGAGAGGAGGAAAAGAAAGGAAATAGGAGAGGAGGGAAGGTGAAGATAGGGATGAAGAAAGGAGGAGAGGTGAGGAAACAAGAAGAGAGGAAGAGGAAAGGGGAGAAGAAAAGAAAAGAAAGAAGAAATTAGAGAGAGAGAAATCGAGGAGAGAAGATGAGCAGAGAGGAGGAAAAGTGAGGAGAGGGAAAGAAATTACGAAAGGAGGAGAGACGAGGAAACAGGAAGAGAGGAAGAGGAAAGGAGAGGAGGAGAAGAAAAGAAAGAAGAAATTAGAGAGAGAAAATGAAAGAGAGAAGAAGATGAGCAGAGAGGAGGAAAAGAAAGGAAATAGGAGAGGAGGGAAGGAGATGAAGAAAGGGTGAGGAGAGAAAGGGAACTGAAAAACATGAGAGAAGAGGAAGGAGATGAAAGGGAAGGAAGGTGAAGGGAGGAGGTGGGAAGGTCAAAAAGGAGAGAGAAGAAGAAGAAGAATATTTTACAGGCCTCTCCGTCCTTCAGATGTCTCACAGCTGCTTTGCAGAGACGTATCGCTTCCAAACGTCCAATACGGAGCCACGAACCCGGCACACACACCCACAACACACCGCGTCATCACCACCGCCCCGTCATCACCGCATCGTCCCAGCTGCTGAGAAACACCCACGATGCACCACTCCCTCCGGGGGGGCTTTTCCTGGCCACACGAGGAAGGAGGAAAGAGAGAGAGAGACGTGGGTGGACAGTAATGATGACAGTGGGACGCCGGAGGTTAGCAAGACAGCCACTAGTGTGTGTGTGTGTGTGTGGTGTGTGGTGGGACACCCCTGTGATCTCAGTGTGTCAGAGGATGATGATGGTGATGCTGGTGATGATGACGATGCCGTGTTGTGACAGAGAGACGACTCGTTTCATTCACACAGGCTGCATCTCATTTTTTTTATAACTTATTCTTAAATCGTGTCAGAATGTAGAGCATTGTGTTTATCCAACATAAAGGATACATTTGGTGATATTCTAGATCTCAACAAAATCCCACAAAAAAAGGACAAAATGAAATGATTGTGTGCAACGATCTGTGGCGGGAAAAAGACTCACCTGGCTGCAGTGATGTAAAGCTTTTTTTTTGTGTTTTAATGCAATTTATGTATGCGAGGAGCAAACAGGAAGTCAGCCGGGGTCAGCCCCCCCAAAAAAAACAAACAACAAAAAAAACTTTTCTTTGGAATAAAAGTCAGCGCCATCTTGAAGTGTTACTGTTTATGAATAATAGGATTTCTTCATTAATCACCACAGTGGCGATGTTGACACTGAGGATGACTTTTGCTGTTGTTGTTGTTGTTGTTGGTGTTGTTGTTGTTGGTGTTGTTGTATACCATAAAGACCCTGCAAAGTGTTCCCATTATTTTGTCCATCCTTACCAGCAGCTGGTTATGTAGTACCGCTCCCTGCTGCTAGTCTGCAGTGTTGAGTCTCCTTTTTCTCATTGTCACACAATATCTCTCTCTCTCTCTCTCTCTCTCTCTCTCTCTCTCTCTCTCTCTCTCTCTCTCTCTCTCATCTCTCTCTCTCTCTCTCTCTCTCTCTCTCTCTCTCTCTCTCTCTCTCTCTCTCTCTCTCCTCCCAATCATTGTCACCCTAACAACTACCTTTGACTATGGCCTGTGGATAAATTCACTATTACCAGGTCACTGCCTAGCAGTATATCTGTCTGTCTGTCCACACACACACACACAACACACACACACACACACACACACACACACACACACACACACACACACACACACACACACACACTCTCTTTCTAGACGCTGTCGACTCCAATCATCGGCTGCCGAGGAGGCACAAAGCTTTAAAAAAGAGAGGAGAAAAATAACCATGGCAACAAATTTGAGGCAATTTCAGTAATGATATGAGTTCGACGTCAAGCTGGATTACAGTATGTTGGGCAGAGGAAGAAAAGGCTCTCAGTCCTGCTTCTGAACAGACAGGAATAGAACAAGAAGTTGCATCTTTGTGTTTACAACAGCAAAAAAAAAAAGAAAAAAGAAAGAAAAAAAGGTGAGCTTTCTTTTTGTTGCCCCTCTGATGATCACGCTTTGCTACGATGACACCGTTTTCTTTTTTTGTCACATTATGGCAAAATAGGACACACAGTCATTCACACAGAATGAATGTCTGAGCATAAATGGCAGCTGGCAAAACAGGTTAAGCCGAGCGTGAAAATCAACATGAATTCCCCACTCGGCTGGAGCTCGATGCCCCTGATGCGGCGCTCCCTGCGACCCCGCGTCCGCCTCCCCAGACAGCCCTTCACACGGCGGCGTGGAGGATAAGGATGCTCTCGGATACCGAGATGTCATCTGTTGGATTTAGTTTTGATTTTTTTTTTACTTCACCCTTATTCCATTCTTTTTTTTAATTTGATCAATGATTTAATATATTTTTTTTAAATATATGGTTCCTCTTAAACTGACACAAAGCAGCAATTCAGACATTGTCTATCAGGAGCACATTAGACTGATATTTGAGGAATCAGTTCACAAGGCTTTTGTTGCTGTTGAAGACATGAGCAGCCACACTTTAACCTAAGCCCATTGAAAGCTGCTTTATAATGTAACTGTAAATGTAATGTAACTGTGACGAGTTATAAGATTATCAGAATAAAATTCCTCATCATATCTGTCCAGTGGAAAACCTTTGAATTTTTTGATTTTCAACTTAAGTGTTGAGACCCATTTCTATTATCTGATTATCTGAAAAACAGCACTGTTTATCTTAGCCCATGAAACATTTTGGAGGAACCTGTGATGACATCCTGGAGAGTTGAAAGCTAATTCTGAAAATGTTATTATGCTGCACAGCAAGAGGAGGCTGTGTGTGCTAATTCAAGACAAATGGTGCGTTTTATCCTGACTAATTTCAAAAGCATTCAAGTCCAAATCCTGAAACTTGAATTTTCTAAAAATGTAAACGTCATTTGCATCAGTGTCCTCTTCCTTGATGTTTGCAAGAAAGGGACAGAGAGTCGGTACAGGCTATAGCCTGGATCAGTTTGTCCCCCCCTTCTTATCTTAAAGTGTTTTTTGTTCATCCTGCCAGTGTGCCATTTTACACAGGGAGCTGCAAACCACTGACCCCCCTGTGCCATTTAGATCCCGCTGAGCGCAGATGCCTTGGGGTCAAAATTGTCCTTTTTGTAATTGCAAGAGCAAAACGGTTGTTTTTAAATAGCTTCTCTCACCATCAATTAAACTGGCTTTAAACACACAGCAGTTGAGATTTTGTCTTTAGTTGCAATTTTAGAAATAGTAACAAAGCCCATTTTTTTAAGACCAAATAAACGTGTGAAAAATGAATAATCAAAAAGGGGGAAGATCACGATCATCTTCTCATCCTTTGATTTACAGCTGCTGTTCGGCAAAAATTCAAAATGGGGCATTCAAATGAAGCTGGGTCCTTTCACCGTTCAGAAAGCAGCAGCTGTAGGAGGCAACATTCATGGAGAGTGGAGGAAAGAGAAAAACGAAGAGAAGGAGTGTGTGTGCGTGTGTCTCACTCTCTGTGTGTGTGTGTGTGTGTGTGGGGGGGGGGGGTCTGCTATTAATCTCTCCCCTTCATTCATTCACTCTACAATGAATTGCAGCTGTGGCTGCAGATAAAAACTGAGCTTTTTTTTTCCTCGGGTGATTATCTACAGTCAGGTGCCTGGGTGGAGGTATGATCACAACAGAGCAGAGGGAGGCCGGGAAAGAGAAGAGGAGGAGGTGGAGGAGGTGAGGGGACGAGCAGGGAGCAAAGAAAGTATGAAGTTAATATGAGAGAACGGAGGAAAGAGGAGATATGAAAAGAGAGTTAGAAGACGAGGACACAAGATACCTGAAAGAGATAAATAAAATTACTGAAGGGACGGGGAGATCACTGCAACTAACCATGATTTTTCATTGTCAATTAATCTGATTGTTTTCTCAATCAAACGATTCATTGTTTCGGTCTTTAAAACAGTGAAAAATGCCCCATCACAATTTTCTTGAGCCACAAATCAGAAGGACAAAGATATTCAATTTACTTTATAGTAAAACAAGAAAATGGACTTTGAAGACGTGCTATTTGATCGTGGGTCAAATAAACGAGACTCTGAGTCTGCAGCTAATGTCTCTGGCTGCACACTGCTACTTTGAGCTAAATGCTAGCATGCTAATGCCTACCATGTTCACTAACATTTACGAATGAGCACTAAACAGCTACTTTGAGCTAAATGCTAGCATGCTAATGTCTACCATGTTCACTAACATTTACGAATGAGCACTAAACAGCTACTTTGAGCTAAATGCTAGCATGCTAATGTCTACCATGTTCACTAACATTTACGAATGAGCACTAAACAGCTACTTTGAGCTAAATGCTAGCATGCTAATGTCTACCATGTTCACTAACATTTACGAATGAGCACTAAACAGCTACTTTGAGCTAAATGCTAGCATGCTAATGCCTACCATGTTCACTAACATTTACGAATGAGCACTAAACAGCTACTTTGAGCTAAATGCTAGCATGCTAATGTCTACCATGTTCACTAACATTTACGAATGAGCACTAAACAGCTACTTTGAGCTAAATGCTAGCATGCTAATGTCTACCATGTTCACTAAAATACGAATGAGCACTAAACTCAAAGTACAGCCGAGGCTGATGATGGGAATGCCATTAGTTTTCAAAGCAAGAGGGTCCAGGGGTTTGAATCCCCTCTGTGTGGAGTTTATAACGTGTCAGCGTTTTTTTCTTCGGGAACACCGGCTTGATCCATCGATTATGGAGCGATCAAAATGAAAAATTAGTAAAAGGTGCCCCAAAGTTCTTACAATTCATCCTGAGGGGAAAACGAATGTCTGAACAAAATGTAATCTCATTAGTAGTTGTTTCTCTAAAAAACACACGCCAACCTCAGTCAGAGGATCATGACAGTCATTAGGATTCACCTTCTGGGGACTGTGAATTTCATTTATTGACAACCCATCAATTTAGTTGTTGAGCTATTTCAGTGGCGGACAAAAGACGTTAGCCAGCAAAACCCACAAACACACTGACTGGAAATAGTAGGTTTGGCCCCGCCCCCTTTCAGGAGCCGAGCGTGGGGCGGGGCTGTCATACAGAGAGCTGAGAGACTGAAATGCAATAAGGCAGCAGTGAGAGGAGATACGAAGGTGTTTATTATTGTTTGCTGTTTATCTCAACTAAACAGAACCTGCACAATAGAGATGCTATCTCGCTCCACCTAAAGGAGGGAGAAACATTTCAGATGGTGGTAGCAGTGATAAGCTACACTCAAGATTGAATTAGGGGGAGAGGCGTGATCTAATAGCTTGACTTCTGTCGCTGCAGATACGACCGGAAGCATCTTTACTCGAACTGACGGGATGTGAGAGGGATATCCTGATCTGTGAATAAAATGTCAAATAAAGAGGTTTTTAAAGAGAGGATTTAGAAGAGTTTTGTGGGGACCAAAGAAGCTACAACGTGTGTGTATTATTTAATTAAAATGGACCATTATCCTTCTGAGCTGAAAAAGAACATCAGTCAATTCAGGAAATCACCAAAAAGGAGATATGTACACGCTCAAGCCTTCTAACGCCATACGCATTATGGCTCTAGAGGTCAAAATGGACGGATATGTCAACAAAACAGCGGCCTTTAACACTGCTCTGGGTTTCAGTCAACGCTGGTTTCTTTTAACAGTCGCTGCCGTCAAATGGATCAGGAGTCCATATGAACCCCTTCTAGTGGCCAACAGTTGCCCATGTTGCCGTTGCCTAGCGACAGTGTTCTCACAACATAATCATAACTCATGCTCACACCTTCCGCAAATCATAGTGCCACAAGTTCCACGACCACCACGATCATTTCCTGACCAAGTACCAACGCTGTGAGCTTTCCCCTGAGCGTTACCGAGTCGTTTTGTGCCTGAACACAACCAAATCTTAATCTTGATACATTTACATTTCGGAGATGCCACATATAAACATCCGTTTTGAAAGCCCTCCCTTACCTTCCAGCTAGCCACTGGTTTCGATTCATTTCAACACACAACACTTTTGGAGACGGACCGAAATCAAAAAATAAAATGAAGAACGGAAACATACCCGGATCGTGCAGCCGTCAATTTGTAGCTCAGTAAACACAACATGGGCCGACGGAGTTTCATATATATTTATATAAAATGGGACAATTTATCGAAATATCGGAATATCGATATATCATGATACTCCCTACACTGGAGTCAAATATCGCTATAAAAAAATTCAAAATCAACGTTTATTAATATATGCAGGCGCTACTTACTGATTCCATGCATTAAGCCTGTTACCATTTTGCCTCACCAGAGTCACTACTTCCTGACTCCTCTTGTATGTCTACATATGAATGCACTTTGTTTCACAAATTCTGTGAAACTGACCCCACAATGCAGTGAATAAACACAGTATACGATACATTCCTGCTTTTACCTTTTCACTGGTATTTTCTCTCCTTTAGATACACAGATCAATTATTTCTTGCAATATATCGTGTATCACAATATCGTGATATCATCGTTATCGTGAGTTACTCTGTGATTCCCACCCATAATGGGTATATATATATAAACTTATGACTGTAAATGTAGATTGTATAGTCATCATCGTAGAGGTGAAATGCTGCCCCCTATTTGTTTCATGCATGCGGCGAGGCATTACA
>NC_139916.1:12289609-12334609 GCF_963514095.1 Eutrigla gurnardus | reverse complement strand
AAATGTTTAGTCTTTATATACATAATCACCGTAAGAGTTACAGTTTTAACTGACTTAAAGAGCTGAGCAAACTAGTTGTTAAAACACTATTTTTCAAGCAAAGCCCTTTCTGTCTGCCTGAGTCACCTGTGTTTTTTGGATGAGGTTGAGAATTAAACTAATTGTATTACCTGTGGACAGAAACACGCCGTTTTCTGCTCTTAAAGCAAAGCTAAGGTGACTAACTGCTGGTTGTAGCTTCATATGTGCAGACAATCTGAAAAAAAAAAAATGTTGAGATATTCCTCATCATTAATATGAGAGGTTTTGAATGTTTAGTGTGTTAATATATAATGTAAAATATGACTCATTATGCAGAATTACTCCTACAAGACACAAATAATGCATTAATCGAGATTTAAAGTTGATTCTTGACCTTGAAGCAGAGATTCTGTATCAAGTAGTGATTCATTCAGGCTGCTTGACTTTCACAAAGGAAGCTAATCAGGCAGCTCGTCCTGCTGGCAGACGTCCTGCCGTCACCGCGTGTTATTGTGGCTGTTTCCCTGTGAACCTTCCAGCTCTCGGAGTCAGAGTGCAGCCTGATTTAAAGGTGGGGGAATCCATGCAAACTCTCATGACATAAAACTTTAATGAGTACTAAACTATAACATGTCAGCTAACCAGCCACTGAGGTCTGCTCCTTTATTGACTTTGCCCTAGGTGACAAGACCCCCCCCCCCCCCACACACACACACGGTGTAGTCACACTCTTAAGGGTTACACATTGTCACATATGGAGATACACACTCTTGTAAAAGCACACACACACGCGCACACACACATACATCAATACTAAGAATGAAAGGAGTTCTTACTGTAGTAGATTATGGTGCTATAGGTATTGATGATTGTCCCCCTCTGTAAGTCCTGATCAATACAGAAGACATGGTCCTTACTCCGCTGCTCACTTGCTCTTCCAAAGAACGCCTGATTAAATGATAACAACTGAGAATAAAAGGGGGTTTAAATCCTCAGACAGCCATTTAAAACAATAATTAGCTCTACTTTTCCACAATGTATTATATTCGCCTGGAGGCAAGTGTCAGATGTGTAGCCAGATACCCTACATCATCTGCAGAATTGCAACATGAATTAAAAAAAAAACAAAAAAAAACATGCATGCATGCCCAGGTCCATGTGTGCTGATGGCTGATGGCTCGAGATTTTTTTATTTATTTTTCTGGCGATGAAGTGTGAAAAATCGATGGCATAGCTTTGTGCCAGCCCCGGGCCCCCTGCAGGTCCCCGCGGACCGGCTCCGTTTATTGTGCTCAAAAAAAGGCAATTACAATGTTAATGTGTCGCAGCAGGAGAGTGAACCGGAGTGAAGCATCGACGTCAAAAAAGGTTGATGGAGAGAGAGCAGAGTCACTGTGGGTTAACAGCGAAACGGCGTCTGGGGAGCGTTTCATATCACAACACAGAGGAATCAACTCCACATACAGTGGGGACTCTTTATTCGGCTAATAGAAATAATAAGTACTGCTATTAATTACTATTGCCTATTGTTGATCACCACGCAGATAGATAGATAGATAGATAGATAGATAGATAGATAGATAGATAGATAGATAGATAGATAGATAGATAGATAGATAGATAGATAGATAGGTAGATAGATAGATAGATAGATAGATAGATAGATAGATAGATAGATAGATAGATAGAGATAGATAGGTTATTCTCAGAGAGACACCATCCTGCAGGACTGATACAAACCCCTCTCCGAGGAAATCTCTCGGGAGCCCATAATAAGCCATTAAACAGGCGCATTAGGACTAATGAAAAGGCTCTTAGTGGTTTACCACTGCAGGGCCACCTGGATGTGTCCGTCTGGGGGCGGCTGTGAGAGGAAGGAAAACATCGGAGATGATGATGTTTGCACGTGTAGTTTTCAGAGCACGTTGCTCTTTGTCTCAACGTCTGAAGATGTGGTTTTGTTGTCTCTCTCTCTTTCCCTGATTAAATTAAGGTTGTATACACAAAGTTGAATTATCTGTATCTGTAGTGTAAACAGCTATATCGTCTCTCCTGGACTCTTAACGTCATGTTAAGCAAACCCAAGTCAGAAAGCCTCATAGTACAACGTTTCGCACCTCTTTCGCTCCCTAAAATACTCTCATCTTGGCGCTATCTGGGTCGTGCGTCATACAATTCGTGTAACACACACACACGCACACACACACACGCACGCACGCACACACGCACGCACGCACGCACGCACGCACACACACACACACACACACACACACACACACACACACACACACACACACACACACACACACACACGCACACACACATAACAAAACGTGGACTTTGTGTTGAGACCAAACTGCTTTTCCCAAGATCAAGAATGAACCTCAGGGTGTAAAAGAGATGTTGGTTATAGAAGAATCACACAGTCGCTGTCCTTGGTCCTGAAACCTGGACTCTCCATCACGAGGTTCTGAAATGTTTTACACCATCCCCCCCCCCCCCCTCCCCTCCCTCCCTCTGCTTTTAAAACGATTCGCCCGAAACCAGCGCAGACAACACACAATCTTGTCGATAGCACAGACGGCAGGCTACCTGTGATTGTGATGCAAATGTTAATGGACTCTGAGGTGCTCTGATTAGCCTGATGTGGGCTAATTTCCCCTGCTATGCGGTCCCCAGAGAGCCCAGAGTGCCTTTTCACTACCCCTTTATTAATTGCGCTCTGTGTGTGTGTGCGTGGGTGGGTGTGTGTGTGTGGGCTCGCTGGGCTGGCAGAAAGACGCGGCAGCTATGCAATCGTGGGTTAAATGGCAGGTGAGGTCTCACAGGATGGCTGCTTCGGTTCACAGAAAATATGTATTTCGTTAACAACAAACAAAAATAAAATCCCTTTGTCACATCGAAGCATTCGCACCTCTTTTTCTCCCTCACACACTCATCTTGGTGCAATCTAGGCCGTCAAACACACACACACACACACACACACACACACACACACACACACACACACACACACCTGCCTCGTCATTACCCTTTCTGAGTGAAAACATGTAATGGATGAGGTAATGACCGCCTATAATGAAAGTCATAGACCGACGACATTGCAGTCAGAGCCGTGGAAACCCAAAAAATCCGGAGGTGAAATATTGTAATATATATATATATATATATATATATATATATATATATATATATATATATATATATATATAAACAGATCAAAAGATCAACAGTGGGATATTTTCTGAGGTGTTATAGGTTCATCATTTTCGTATGACTTGGTTTACTTTATGATAATCACCGAAGGCAGGCGGGAGTCCCAATTGTAGCAGATATATCAACTGGCTTTGTTATTATCAGGATGCTGCCTCTCCAGGAGAACCACCCACCCCCCCATAATAATGCCCCCCATAACATAATCGCGAAAATGAGGCTTTTATTTCTGTTTCGAGGAGATGGGTGGGGGTTGGGTGGGTGTCGGTGGAGAGGGGGTGTTGGGTGGAGGTGGAGGGAAGGGATTGATGAAGGCGGAGAACCTTGTGCCAGCTCACCCATGTGTGTAATGTGAAAAGAGAGAAGAGCCGGGGGTGAAATACAGAGGAGGAGGAGGAGGAGGAGGAGGAGGAGGAGGAGGAGTAGGAGAGGGGGGAGGGGGAGACGCGCGTGGCGTGGGGGTGCACAGTCAGATCACAATGTCATTTTTGGATTTCACTTTCTACGAGGGGGGAGAAAAAAAGCAGCCTCACCGATGGGTATCGAACACGCGGGTCAAACACAACGCAGCGCGAACCTCGGACAACACAGATAAAGAGCGGTCATATCTGTATCGACAGAGACGAGAATCCCCCCGGGACGCGGCACACTGACCCTTCTGACGACTCTTGGGATCGGTGATAAACTGAAGGAAATCGCTTTCCTCCTCCTCCTCCTCCTCCTCGCGGACGGATAAGCACGCGGCTCCCCGGAGATCATCACCGTGCGCGCGCGGACGTCGGATCAAACGGGATCATTTGGGCCTGGGAACAAAAATCTGAGAGCACAGGTTATTGTCACGAATGTGTGTGTGTCGAAAAAAGAACCCCTTCAGACCTGATAAAAGCCAAATATGAGACGAGTCCCACATCTGTCTGGTTGCATTTGGGCCTCAAACGAGTCCTAAAGCCTGTTGGAACCTGAACCCGAATCCCAAACAGAAATAAGTGCTATTATTAGAAGTGGTGGTGTACATGGTCGTGGAAGGTCTGTGGTCGCGCTAACCTGCTGGTGTCACGGCTGCTCTATTCATCCTGCAGCACACTCCATCAGACAGCGCGGGTCTGAGGAGGGCTGCGGCGCGCTGATAACAGCCGCCCCATTCATTCGGAGGCTGCGGGGAAGGAGTCACGTTCGTTCCCCCCCAACCGAGAATTACACCCAAATAAATAAATAAATAAATACCAGACAAAAGCGAGCAGATTTATTCGGATTTTACCCCCCCCCCCCTTGTTGTTTAAAATGGGGCTCGAGCTTTCACAGAGATGCGCGGCCCTGATAGCTCGGCCTGCGCTCCTGCATGATGCTCACCTGAAGCTGCACGAAATCACCGTCATGCAGTTAAGCTTTAAATTGAAATCATTACAGAGTATAAAATGAAAACGAACACAAAAGAAGCAAACAATTATTCTTTTATCGCATTTTCTTTGCTTTGACTGAATTTGCTAAATTGTAGCTTGCACCAAAAGGTTAATGCCTACTTTAAAAAATAATAATAATAATGAAAACTATATTTTCCATTATAATCGTATAGAGAGTCTTAGCTTTGACGCGTTAATTCTCATTTATAAAATAATGTCCTGAGCCAAAGTACTAGCAGTAGCCTACTCTTGTTCCTTGTCAGCTGATGCGGCGCTGCTCTCAGGTTACAGGCCATTCACAGAAAAACAGGTTCGGAGCTTTAATAGGTCGCGCTATTATTAATTTTCCGCAAAGCAAAACAACGCCTGCATGTACAAATAGCAACGGTAGTTAGTAAGGCTGTCGTGTTGTGTCGTGATGAACTCTGATCACGCAGCCCGAGGAAGCAGTGAACACAAAGTCCTAGTGACAAGACGAACGTCAACAAACTGTTTAAAAAAGCACTGTGGGGCTTCGACTTCCGGATCACTTATAGGCTACTTTAATGGGAAACAATTACATCTTTTTAGGACTTCTCCCAGAATGTGCCGACAAGGCGAATGCAATGGGACAGCACTCAGAAAGGCTAGAGGACTAACGCGACTATACGAGATTATTCCTCGCGAAGGCTCCTTTAAAAACAAAGAAGAAAAAAGTGTTTATTTTTGTATTAAGCAGAAAATTCTACTATTCGGGGTTCGTTAGACTGAAAAGGGCTCTCGACTTCCAAATAATAAAAATCAATGCAAAATACACGTAAAGTAACACATATTGTCTTTTAACATTTCTTTTAATTAACAAATCTCGTAGGATATACATTACATATGACCCCCCCCCCCCCCCCCCGCCATGGCTCAGACTGTCACATCATCACAGATATAAGTGAATGAATGAATGAGCGTCCTGAATGAAGATTTCAGGCTGAAAATAAAGCCGCTGGAATAAACGTTTCACTAATAAAAATTTTAAAAATAGTACCATCTTTCAGAAGCCAGCATTAAGCAAGGATAAAATGCAGGAAAATATATACACACGTGTATAAAAAAAATATAAACATAAATATTTTCCCTTCATCAACAAACGCGACACCGTTTTAAAACCCGATCCATGTAATCCAAGAAACAACATGGGTTACTATTGTGACGCTCCACGTCCTCTTCTTCTTTCATATGAACATTAATTACAAAATTAAAAAAAAAATCGATTTCTTGTATCCTAATTGTGAATGTTATATAATCTTGTCCAAAGAGTTTGGGGTTTTCGTCAAATTCCAGCCTCCTTTTATATGCGTAAAGTTATGCAGAATCTGAGGCCCCCGGAATGTCATTGGATGTCGGGATGAGGTATTATAGATTATGGGTTGGGGAAGGGGAAGGGATGGTGGGGGTACTGCAAGCACCTCCCCTAGAAATGCAGCAAATCTCTCCCGTTTTCTCCTGGTGGGGCACTGGGAGGGCTGGAGACGTGCTTCGCATTGGCAGGCTGATGAGGACACGTGCCTCCCACCCCCACCCCCCGGGCTCCACGGTACCGCATTGGCATCAGTAAAGGCACCTGGAAACCGAGAACCAACTCCTGGAAACGCTGCCTGTCGTCTTATAACCCCAAAGAGAACGATATAACGGGCCCTGAAGAAACCTGTGGCTCGCCTTTTCCTGCCGTGCGTAAAGCTTTTGCGCACAGCGCCGAACTGCCTGGGAGACTTGAATAAGGTGCGCCTCCTCGTCGAGCATCAGCGCAGTGCCAAGATGCAGAAGCGGAGCAGCGACGTCTGAAGGTGACATGAACCTGGAGATGATCAAGAGCAGCAGCAGGCGTACACTGAACAAGAAGTGGAGATAGCAACTGAAAAACCGTCGGTGTCTTAAAAACAAAACGTGCGCTTTTCCCCACCCTCGTGGCTTTTATCTAAATGCAGAATATCAAGAGCTGTCATCCAAAGTAGCCTCGCATTTTTACCAACTGGAGAAGAAGAAAACCCCAAATTAAACTGCAGAAAACTGCGAGTAAGGAGAGGAGCGAAAAAAATGGCGACGTTAATCAGAAGCAAGCTTTCTAACAAACTGTCAAATGCGGCCACCGCGGTCTCCAACAAGTCCCAGGCGAAGGTGAGCGGGATGTTCGCCCGGATGGGGTTCCAGGCCGCCACCGACGAGGAGGGTCTGGGCTTCGCCGCCTGCGACGACCTGGACTACGACCACAGGCAAGGCATGCAGATGGACGTTATGACAACCGACGAGGTGGGAGGAGGAGGCGAGGGCAGCGGGGACGGGGGCGGACTGGACGGGGACAGCCACTACCAGAGGGACGGCACCGGTCCGCCGCGCTCAGCCTCAAAAGACGGAGATCCCGCGAGCGAGTCGACCGAAGCCAGACCAAAAATCACCGCCTGGGAAGCGGGCTGGAACGTCACGAACGCAATCCAGGTAAAGACGCACCTCGCCGGTTCCTGGTTTCTAAATTGGCTGAGTCGCCTCCGGAGCAGAGCTGTGAAATGTTGAGATAAACGCGCACCCGAGACCGTACAGGTTGAGTAATATATTCACGCTCAAAGCACCAGCAACTTCGTCAAGTCGCCCTTAAAAAAAAAGAAAGAAAGAAAGAAAATTGTGTCAGAAGATTCACACGATTTACTTTTCTTGGAACCTAATTGTTATATTTTTATTGGCGCAAAGCAGAGCAGCTAAAATGATAGAGATGCGCTGAAAAACAGGGAGGCAGTTGATGCCCTGCATGTGCCCCCCCTCCCTTCCTCCCCCCTCTCTCCCTGGAGACACACATTCTTTGTCTGTATAGTGATGTCCACGATGAACGCCCATAACTGCCCACCTACACTCAATGAATACACACATCTATAAAGAAAACCATCGAAGTGACTTTGAGAACTTGGGTTATTCAAAGAAAGTGTTATTAATTGCAGCATAGAAACGAAAAGGGGGTGTTAAGATGTTTGACACGAGATTACTGATGGGTCGTAACTGACCCGGAGTCTGCTTGTGTGTAGGCTATGCGACAAAAAATAAATAAATAAATCACTAGACGCAATCCTTTTCATGCCTTATCACTGCTGTGGTCACGGCGGCCACCCTGACGTCAGAGCGTGTCTCCTACAGCTCGTGGTGACGTCAGAGGCGGGCGGATGCGCTCAAAGCGAAGTGGAAAACCCACAACATGAAAAACGTGAAGGAGACGTCAGAGGGAAGGAGGCGTCAGAGGGAAGGCGCGCCAAAAGCCAAAAACGGCCCATCGCGTTATCAGGAAGATTTGCCTAATTGAAAATATAAAAAGTTGATGCTTCGAAAAGTAACTCTTACATCAGTTTAACCACATTTACAATGTCTGTGCGCTTCTTTTTCTCCGTTTCTAGGGAATGTTCGTTCTCGGGTTGCCCTACGCCATCCTGCATGGAGGATACCTCGGACTCTTTCTCATTATTTTCGCCGCCGTGGTGTGCAATTACACGGGCAAAATCCTCATTTCCTGCCTGTACGAGGAGAACGAGGACGGGCAGCTCGTCCGCGTGAGGGAATCCTATGTGGACATTGCCAACGCCTGCTGCGCGCCCAGATTCCCGTCTCTGGGCGGCCACATCGTGAATGTAGCCCAAATCATAGAGCTGGTGATGACGTGCATCCTGTACGTGGTGGTCAGCGGCAACCTCATGTACAACAGCTTCCCCAACATGCCCATCTCCCAGAAGTCGTGGGCCATCATCGCCACCGCCGCCCTGCTGCCCTGCGCCTTCCTCAAGAACCTGAAGGCGGTCTCCAAGTTCAGCCTGCTGTGCACGCTGGCCCACTTCGTCATCAACGTGCTGGTGATCGCCTACTGCCTCTCCAGGGCGCGGGACTGGGCCTGGGACAAGGTCAAGTTCTACATCGACGTCAAGAAGTTCCCCATCTCCATTGGGATTATCGTGTTCAGCTACACCTCGCAGATCTTCCTGCCGTCCCTGGAGGGCAACATGCAGAAGCCGAGCGAGTTCCACTGCATGATGAACTGGACTCACATCGCTGCCTGCATCCTCAAGGGCCTGTTCGCCCTCGTGGCCTACCTGACCTGGGCCGACACAACCAAGGAGGTCATCACAGACAACCTGCCCTCGACCATCAGAGCCGTCGTCAACCTCTTCCTGGTGGCCAAAGCGTTGCTGTCGTACCCTCTGCCGTTTTTCGCCGCCGTCGAGGTGTTGGAGAAATCCTTTTTCCAGGACGGGGGCCGCGCCGTGTTCCCGGACTGCTACGGAGGCGACGGCCGCCTAAAATCCTGGGGACTCAGTCTGCGATGTATCCTCGTTGTGTTCACCTTGCTCATGGCGATCTACGTGCCACACTTCGCCCTCCTCATGGGTCTCACCGGCAGCCTGACGGGCGCAGGCCTGTGCTTTCTGCTTCCCAGTCTCTTCCACCTCAGGCTTCTATGGAGAAAGCTGCTATGGCACCAGGTTTTCTTTGATGTCGCCATCTTCGTAATTGGAGGTATATGCAGCATCTCTGGTTTCATCCACTCGACGGAAGGGCTCATAGAGGCGTTCAAATACAACATACAAGAGTAGACGCGTTGCTGTGAACTGTAGATGTTAACTGCAAAATCCCCATTTAGTGAACAAAACAAGAAAAAATAAAAAAATGTAAAAAAAGAAATAAACGACTTCCCGGCAAGCGCAGCCTCTCTGCTTAGTTCATGCGTAAAAAGCGCGCGCGCACAACACAAGCGCACTCATACAGTCTTGCATCAATTCAGAAAAAAATGCGCGCGCACGCACACAGACACACGCGCACACACACAAATACATAAATAGAGCCCGCGGCAGTGAGGGAATCCACTGCATCCACAACACACTATATGGACGATACATGTTGTATAAATATGCGAAACAAACGTACATAATAACATTTTCCAGTGGAGTGAACGTTTACAATATTGACCTTAAACAAAAATTGCAAAAAGGGCAGTTTGTCTTTTCGTCGCTCTTGTGGTGCTTCCCCACATGAGACTTCACTTCATGTAACGCTAAAGAGTTTGTGATGGGCGGACTTTCGACAGCATAATGTGATTTACGATTAAGTGTATTTAAAAAAAAAAAGAGAGAAACATTTAAAGAAATGCCATTTTCCTTCTGTAGGTAATTTGCATTATGATTACATTGGCGGTGAATGTTGGGTGTTAAATCCAGAAAAACGCTTGTCGACACACAAGAAGGTGAATTAACACGATGGCAATAACCAGCAGTAAAAAAAGAAAAAGAAGAAAACAAAAAACACGTGAATGGAAAAATGTAAAAGAAAAGCGAAGTTTCGTTAGATATGAGGAAATTGGACCTGCTCCCCCCAGATCAGTTTAAAATAATGCAAGATATCAAAGTACACAGCAGCTATACAAACTATGCATTGAATGTATGACATTTTAGACACACAACACATAATGAAACTGGGAAGTGGAAATGAACAATCCTGCAAATTTCGATTCTTCTGCGTGAAACTCTTTTTGCGTTGACCCCCCCCCCCCTTCGCTCCAATTGATTTAGCTTTTAAAATCGGCCCACAAGAAGCCCCCCCCCCCCGTACCCTGGCCCAAATGTAAGCTAGATGGGGAGCCCAAATTGCAATCATGCACATTCAATTTACCATAATGGTTTTGTTTCCCTTCATTACATTTGAAAACGGCCTGCTCTTAAAATGTAATTGAAAAAGTTACGTCTCGAAAATTCGGTGTCCGAAAATCTTTAAAAAAAAAAGAGAGAAAAGAAAAAGAGAGATTATAGAGGAAAATGTGCATACATTTTTCATTCCGTGCAATCCAATGGGTCCTGTTGAAATGTTATAAAAACCGTATGTGTAGTGTGTTGTTGTGGTTTCAAAAAGATGGAATGTATATCTCAAAGTCGTTATCATATATCGTGAAATTAATATTAAAGAATAAAGAAATAAGTGAAATTATATTGTAAAAAATGTGTGTGGTTTTATGTAAAACGAAAAACGTTCAGAACATGTATTTTTTTTTCTCTATAATAAAAGACAGAAAATGGAGAAAACATTCGCATTGATATATATATAATCTTTCCACAAATCCTAGAGAAAGCATGTTCTCCACCGGGCCTCCGACACATGCAGGACAGATTTTCCGCTGCAGGCTCGCATCGGGCCTTATGGTCGACCTTCGTCATCCATCCACCGTGTTGATTTTTCTGCGCAGACAACATCTGGACAAACCGTTTATTCAGCGAGTGGGCTAATCTCCAGCTGTTTAAACGCGGATGGAGCTCAGCAAACCTAAAACTACCACCTTAAAAAAGGGCAACGAGACTGCAGGGAGGGAGAGGGAGGGGGGGATTAAATCCTTCTGATGTGCGTAGCACAAGCAGAAACCTCCAAAACACATCTCACTGTAAACGGATTGAATAATGTGGTTAATACATCATAGTCCAATCCACAAAATTAAGCTCAGATGAATAAAAATGAAAAAATGCCACTTTTTATGTCAATCGAATTCATTCATTACCTAAACAAAGCTCTCACTAGAAGGACTTTTAGGATTACCAACACGTAATAAGACCACTTTCTTCCGACAATCATCTCCCTGTATTTCCAACCATGCTCGTGCCTAGGGCGCCTCCTAGTGCTCCGAAGCAGTAGGACTTAAAGCCTCATCCATCATGTTGCTCGCAGGGCATACTGTGCATCTGGTTTTAACGTTTTCTATCCACCTTTAATCGCCTTAGAAAGTTGTTCTAACGTGTCACCTTTTCCTGGCCTCCAAGGCACCAGCTTTCTGTAAATTTATTTTTATTTATTTGTCTTAACAATTGCAGTCACCGCCTGTCAGGAGGGAAACTTCCCCTACGCCAATGTAAGAAGGCCGCTGGCTTTAAGCTATGCTTTTCAATTTAAAATATATATATTTTTAAGTTATAGTATAGTTTACACTGTTATCTTTTGACGCAAACCTCTGGATACAAATATTAAAATTCCTAAAATTACTGAAAAAAACATGATACAAGCCGAAATAAGAAATTTATATTTAACATTTTTATTGTAGCAGAAATTCTGTGCAACAGCTTTATTAAAAATGAGTGGAAATAATACCTAAAAATCTAACCATCTCCCAATCCAACTGTCGTGGTATGTTGGCGCCCTCTGGTGGCCACGTGCTGCTGGAGCAGGCTAATAAAAAGGTTGCTGGAATGATCTCATTGGTCATTAGTGCAAAGCCTTGTTCCCCAAGTACTTAAACAATGAGAGGTTGAAATGCACAGAAGACAACTAAATGTGTTCCACTGACAGACATACACTGTTTAAATTCCAATGCAACGTATTCCACGAACAGATACCGGTAAGTTATATTTTATTTCAAGTAACGGCATTTTAGAAAAGATCAATAAAACTTTCATAATTACACAAAAAAAAGGGGGGGGAAGTTAAATATTTACAAGCAAGAGGCAGCCTGCCGTTGGTGAGATGAGGAGAGGATACGGAGATAAAAAAAAAGAAAGAAAAAAAAAAAGAAAAAAGAAAAGTGGCTCAAGATGCCTATAGACAAAAAAATACCTCACATGAAGTAATTGTGTTCAATATCGTAGCCGGCAGAGTCTGATAAATCAGTTGCGCGCCGGTGTACACAATCTGCACCTTTGTGCGGCCTCCATACTCTCACTACACTCACGTGTCGAGTGGCGGGGAGGAAAGTCGCTCACTTGCCGAGCTCTTCGATGTTCAGGGTTGAGGGTTTCTTGGTGGCGGTCTCAACCACCCAGGGGTGGGTCAGCACTCCCCGGATGGGCAGTCTCTGCATGGGGTTGTGCTTCAGCAGCTTAGCAACCAAGTCTTTGGCTCCAGCACTGATATTGGCTTGTGCGGGGTAAGTGTACTCCACCTGGTTGATAAAAGGGGGAAGAGATTAAAAAGCTATACTGTAGTTTGGTCCTCCCTGAAAACGGTATGCAGCACTATATGCCAGAGTGTCTAACAGTCAATGCTTTACCCTTGATATCTTGACGTAGGTCTCCTCGTGACTTTTGGTTTCAAAAGGAGGTTTTCCAACAAGGAACTCGTAGCAAAGGACACCCAGACTCCACAGGTCCACTTTTTCATCATGAGTTCTCCCTTCGATCATCTCTGGAGGCAAGTAGTCCAGGGTTCCGCAAAGTGTGGATCTCCTGAACAAAGAGAAATGGAGAAAGAAGGTTTGAGGGTGCTTGTTTAAATAGAGGTGTGTGTGTGTGTGTGTGTGTGTGTGTGTGTGTGTGTGTGTGTGTGTGTGTGTGGGGTGTCCTACACAAAAGGATTCAAAGAAACAATGAATAATTCCTGACCTGAGCACTGACACTGAAACCAAACAAGTGACGTGCAAATGGATTATACCAGTTATTCCTCTCCAAACATTACAACAACAAGCTCATCACTTAAAACAGAAGGTGTTGCTTGAACAAAAGCAAGGGTGCATACCTGGAAGAGGGTGTGTGAACAGACCATCCAAAGTCTGCGATCTTCAGCTCCCCGTTGGCCCCCAGTAACAGGTTCTCTGGCTTGATGTCCCTGTGGATCACCTTCTTGGAGTGGCAATAGTTGAGGGCATCTGCCAGCTCCATGATGTACTACAACAGCACATAAAGCATGGCGAATAAAACATGATTTGTTTATCCACTTAATTGTGAAACACAAACAATAGCTTTTGGGAATTAGTATACAAGTATGGACACTATAACTTCCATAAAATACATGTGTTGGCGATGTATGATGACCATCTCATGTGATAAAAGTATACATTTTTCAAAATGGTCTTAAATTGACACTTACTTTTGCACTCCTGGCCTCAGGAAAATATCCACAGCGCTGCAGCTCACTGTACAGTTCACCCTTGGGTGCATATTCCAGGATGAGATACACACGAGATGAGTCATGGAAGTAACCGTAGAGGCGCAGGATGTTCGGGTGCCTGCATGACGGCAAGGCAAAGGAAGAGAAATGTTGAAATACCCAACCACAAACACCTGCCACTCTGGGCAAAACTTTCAAAACAAAGACCTGCATGAGCCAGTTGGATTTGAAATCATAAATGAAAGCACAGACAAGCATGACTCTCCTTGTCCATGAATTACTGTCAGATTACAAAAAAAAGAAAAGAAATTCAACAGCAGTTCCTAAGAAACGCATTTAAGCAGTTTTTCTTGGCCTTGCTGCAACACAAAGTGTGCCATAGCAGCACGGCCAAAGAGCAACCACTCGATCGTGAGAAGCTTAACACAAACACCTTTCATACAGGAGGCTGGTTTACGAGTCCACTGAGGTATTAATCAGGGGGACCTAGATGTTCCTCATCACTGTTCTCAGAGACTTTAGTCTCCAAGTGTACTGTATATAGAGTTGTTCCCATTTCGATACCAGTATCGGAAATGCCTCCGATACTGCTGAAAATGCTGGCATCGGTATCGGCGAGTACTGGAGTCCAGGGACCAATCCGATACCACCTAATTTATTAGAAATGGGAATTTATTTACTGGTTATCTCCGTTAGCTTTGACACAGTTCTTCTTTGTCGCTCTTAAAACAGTTGTGCTGTGCTGCCATCGGCAGCTGCTGTTTTAGAGGGGCGAAGAAGAATTGATCACCCGTTAAAAGAAGCTAATAGCGCATCATGTTGGCGGTTTGGCAGTACTTCACAGTGGATAAAAAAATAAATAAAAATGGCTTCCATTTGCTGTATTCATTCATGTTTTACAAAGGGTTTAACCTGAGCCAGGCACCAGGTCATGCAGGTGTGTAGGGGTGGGTAAAAATATTGATATGCCAATATATTGCAATACTTTGCCACCACTACAATATCGATTTTTAAACTCCAAAGATTGATTAAAAAAAAAAAGATTCATGTTTAGACTAGGGCTGTCAAAGTTAAGCGTTAACGCAACATCCTCTTAACGCCGTTAATTTTTTTAACGCGCGATTAACGCTCGGTATTTAAAAAAAAAAAAAACGCGCATTGTATGATTTATGGCCGTCGGTGGCACCTGTAGTCTTGATCCAGAGGGAAGGTGCCTGTCCACAGGCAGCGGTGTTTCCCCGCGTCCCATTCATTGTCTATGTGAAAAGCCGTGCAATGCATTCTGGTGGCGTTGCGGCGAATGTCGAGAGACGGCGCGCGAGTTGGCCGCTCCTCATTTGCCTAAAGTATAAGTCGAATCTACTTTATGCTAATCAGAGGCGCCGGGCTCGACTCGCCGCCTCAGGAACGCTCGCGAACGCTCGCAAAAAGTTGTTGTTTAAAGGAGAGCGCCTGTCAATCATCCTCTAGTGGCAGCCCACCAAGCGTGCAATACTGGGAAGCGGCGCGTCCACACGCGTTTAAAATCGATTTGTGAACGGCAAATTCACCTTCAAAAGACTGCCAGATGGTTCAGTCGATAAGACCAAAGTCATCTGCGCGTACTGTGGGTATGAAATGAGCTACCATAGAAGCACGTCCAGTCTGAGATATCACTTGCAAGCCAATGCACTTATATCCTAACTGTACTTATCTCCTGTTACACTATCTCCTGTGACATGTTCACTTTAATTGTTTGTGATATATTCTTATAACCCTGTTTTGATCCCATGTTTTGGTAAGGGGATATTTGAAGTGTTAAATAAACATTTTCATAAATCAAGTATATTTGCCCTTATGTTGTCAAAAGTATTAAGAATATGAAAAAAATACATTAAGGTACATTTAGAAGAAGAAGAAAAAATGTGCCAAAAAATGCGATTAATTTGCGATTAATCGCGAGTTAACTATGGACAAAATGCAATTAATCGCGATTAGACATGTAAATGCAGTACTTTATCCTTTTTCATTTTATTTTCAATATTTATTCCAGTGAATTTCATGGGAATTAATAAAATGGAGAGGCTGTTTTGAATGAATCTTGATCATTATCGCAATATCGTGATACGTATCGTATCCAAAGTATCGTGAGACGTATTGTATCATGAGGTTCTTGCCAATACTCACTCCCTAATGCGTAGTATGATCTTCAGCAACGATTCATATTTGGCATATTGCACAACTTAAACGACACATTACCTGAGGTGAGACTGGATCTCCACTTCCCTCCTCAGCTGGTGCTCCACTCCAGCCTTCTCTAGCTGTTGCTTGAAGAGCACCTTCAAGGCCAAGATGAATTTACTTTGTCTCTCTCTGGCCAGGTACACGTTGCCAAATTTACCCTTGCCTAAGGGTCGGCCAATGTCGAAATCCTCCAGGCACCACCGCTGGCTGTGTGAGCAGAAATATTCAGTTACAATCAAGACTTTGTAAAGTTTCCAAAGTTTTAACCAGAAAGTGGCAGCACACCACTTGTTGTCAGCTGTAACATGCTACATTTACATTATAGATATTTATATTATGCATTTCTTACACCCCTAATGTATATACAAAAAACAAAAAAACAAAAGAAAGAATCACACTTACACTGATGCAGAGGCATTCGCAGAATCAGTCGTTGCAGTTTTGTCTTTAAAAAAATAAATAATTAAACATTAAAAAAACAGAACCCAAAACATATACCAATTAGTTTGTATGATTTTGTAAAATGCTTACTCTGTGGCTTCTCCAGCTTTGCCGATTCTGATGGTGGTTTGGCCGTCTCCGGGTTCACCCTGGGCACATTCGTCTTTGGTTGGCTTTGTTGTGAAACATGTTTTGTCTGTGGTGTACAATATCTGCTCTGAGGAGCAGGGTTCACATTCTGATCAGCGGGGTGCGTGGACTTGACGGCAATCGGGGTACGCGATGAGGGGTCCTGGTGGGTCATGGGCCGTTGAACGCGCTGAGGTCCATTTGACA
Organism: Eutrigla gurnardus; assembly: GCF_963514095.1. Classification (NCBI taxonomy): domain Eukaryota; kingdom Metazoa; phylum Chordata; class Actinopteri; order Perciformes; family Triglidae; genus Eutrigla; species Eutrigla gurnardus. The sequence continues at coordinate 12,318,119 of NC_139916.1, read as the reverse complement.
CACCTAGAACCCGCTGATGTGGAGTCGGTGTGACTACGTTGGTCTTTGGCTGCTGCGATACAGGAATCCGCTTCGGCCCATAAGCTTGTGACTACAATCAAAGGAGAAATCAGCAAAATGTTGAATAAACTGGCTTTCAAAGCAAGAAAAGCATGAGGGCTCCATCTTTATCTCTATATAAGCTGTGGCCTCTTACTATAATATATATATATATATATTATTTCTACACTAACTAGTTACCCTAATTCTGTTATCGTTTTTTGTATTAACTTGCATTTCTTAACCAACAATCAGCTGTATGTCTGGGAAGTTGAAATATTTTAAATACAATGACATCAATATACAAATGATAAATCAAAAGTTTATGACAGGTGACATTTAATATTGATCGGTTTGGGTAATACTGTGAATTACCTTCACTTCGGGCCTTTGAAGTTTAATTTCCTTTGTCAACTTGAGCCTGGCAGCAGAGTCCATATTCTGAGAAAAGCAAAAGTGGAGGTTATTTCTTACATTTTTGAGCCGAACATAACATATAAATCCGCGAAGCGAGTTATTCTAGATATGTAACAGTCATTAAAAACATATTTTCAATACTTATTCACGTTTGAATATAGTCACGACAAATAATCCGCTAACGACGAACGTATATTGCAATCGTTACCTATGTTACGTCCTCCTCGGATGCAGTGACGCAAAAGTGGATCAGTTAAGACAACCGTGCGCCCTTTTACTGTGATACCATATATTAATGAAAAAGTATAACAACTTTAAAATCTGACAGTGTTCGCCGTAGCTAACTTAATCGGTCGTTATAGACGAGGACAGAAAATAAGTTCCAGAGCTAACGTCACGTTTCTTGGTAACCATAGCATCCACAACACACAGCAACACATTGATAGGTTAAAGAAACATTACTTACCTATGTATGTTTAGTGCACGAGGACCGGGAGCAACTAAACCGATAATTTATCCAGAAGCAAAAAAAAACGATACCGCTAGCTTAGCAGCTAGCTACGTCGGCCGGTCGACGAGAGCTGACGTTTGCGACTACATAAATAGTGAGCGTAACATTAGCTTCGCTAGTATAACTCCCTTTTAAAAGTCGGTTCGACGTTATAAGAAGGTTAACCCCGATAAATAGGGATGAAACCAAAAAAGGAAGAAAGTCGTGCGGATTCAACTTCAAATGTGACTGGCTAACGCACAACTGCTGGTTTGATTTCAAACGGCCCTCCGTTCAAAACCTTTAAATACACCGCAGCCTCCGATTGGCTGAGAGAATGCTCTGAGCTCGCTCGCCATTGGATGACGCGCGAACGTGGCGTGACGTCAGAGGAAATTCTCCCAGACAGCAGAGGGCGACAGCCATTCGTACCAGACAAATCAAACCCAGCTTACCTATGAGAGCTACACATTCTACAACAACTAACTGTGGTGGAACAAGTATTGGGATGATTCAGACCATTTACTTGAGTAGAAGTAGTAATACCCTCAAACCACACTGTGACAAATAAAAAACTGTTGAGTGACGCCATTTCCGGTGTCCTCAACGGCAAGAAACCGTATTTACAATCAGTGCGAGACACTTGGGAAAATAAACGTTTTATCCCGTTTGAATTGTACTCTGAATGACACATACGACGTTTGTTCAGTTAAAATATAACTTTGATATCAAGAAACATGCAGTTTGTCATAGTATAATGTATTTAACGTGACACCACTCAGTGGACTACAACTCTCGTCTCATGCAATGTACGTCACCAAACTTGGCTCGCTAGCTAGCGAGGTAACTAAGGTATTCCATGCACATTATTACATATTCTAACGTTATCGTACCTGATGTGTGTATCCGTTGACTCTTTTTGTTCACGTGAGTTCATCCCGGTACGAAACACGAAAGCGTCGTTGCTTCAGCGGAGAGGTGAAAGTGGGACGTCACTTGCGCGACTTTTCGTCGTGTAGTCTTTCTAATTACGTATTTTCACGGTTTCAGAGTGTTACAGTTATACGACAAAATGCAACTTTTGCCACGCAAAATTATCTTCTAAAAATGACAAACTGTGTAGTTCAATGTGTATTTGACGCAATTTAAACGGGATAAAAATAAATATGTCTGGCCATTGACTGCTGTAGGCTACATCTGGTCCCATCCATGGTGTTCCACCGCAAGAGGCGTGGCCTCCCATCAGTAAATCATCCCAATTAAAAGCATAAATTCTAAGAATTTAAAATCAAATTGAAATAATCACCAAATTTGAAGTTACACGATTTTCACTGGACAAGAAGAATATGGAAACATTTTATCTGAAAAGTAGGCTTAATTGTCTGAGATGGAGTGGAAAACAAATATAAAGTTACATAAAATGGTAATACTCAAGTGAAATATAAATAGCTCACATTTGTACATCATATTACTCTTTTTTTTAAAGGGTAAAAGCGTAGGATACAACATAATCAAGTTGTAAAAATCATTGTTAATTGTCAAAATACACTCATTCATCTACAGTACATAGACATAGGCTCCTAACATTACACACAAAGAAAAGGAATCATACAGTTAATAATTGAAATAGCTTTATTTTCAACCGTTCACATCACGTTTTCCCCAACCATTAACTTAAAAAAGCAACATGACAGACTTAGGCCCAACCCTTTTCCCAAGATGACATTAATTCATTTATAAATAAAATAAAAAAATAACAATCAAATTTTCTTCATAAAACTGGAAATCTAGCATTTGGCCACAGCGTGGCAGCATGGAACTCTCGAATTTCATCTGAAGTGAGTGACTAAAGTTAGAAGAATGCAGTCGTACCGGCCTACACCTACAGCAGGTGTTTCAGTGTGTACACATAATATAGAGGAGAACAAATCTATCTTCACACCCTTTAGACACAATGACCTTTGGAATGCATATATAAGGACTTGACTCCATAAACGCAATCCAGCTACTATTTTGGCAGAATCTTATGCTTTGGACATACAGTACTATAATTTCACACGGGCCATTTTGCTACTTGAAAGCAACAAGTAATTTAAATAAATATGCACTCCATGTTAAATATCAGATAACTTATATTAAATGCCAACTCAAAAACAAAACATTTATTTTCCCGAATTAAGTGTTTTTTTTTTAAATTATCATTATTATAACAGCAACCAGGTCTTTTTTTATTTTAGGACCTAACTTGAAGAATTACTGGCAACGATCGTTATTAAACAGGATACAATAGTTTGTTTTATTGCCACATTCTGCAGTTGATGAAACTACGTCTTTTCAGAGGCAAACCAGACAAAATGCACAGATTACAATATGTCTTACTATATATCACTCACTACTTCTCTAAATAAATATTCCTGTTACAACTAATCAATGATGCTGAAAGACATTGTTTATATATATATTAAAGAAACAATGTCTTTCAGCATCACCAGACTGCTGTCTGTTATGTAAAGAAATACCTTCTCAAATGTAAATTATATCTTCACAGATTCTGAGCATCATGAGCACATGTAGCAGCTTTTGTTTGATGAACTGTATTATTTTCACAGTAGTCTTGTGCGTATTGAACCAGTTTGAGTTCAGCAATCACGTCCAGGTGCAGTGAAACGGAAAAAGTTTAGTCTCCTCACGTCAGACGGATTTCAACGTCACCCAAACGCAACATTTGAGAAGGATTTCTACATGACTTCACAAACATAAATAAAGCAAATATCTTGATCCCTTAAATTTGACTTAAATACCTTAAATACAAATATTAGTTATCACATAATAAAATGGTTTATATTCAGACTGACATGCGTTACCTATTATAGTGTGTCCTGTTATTAATGAGGCCCCGCAAGAAAAAAAAAAAAAAACATCGTGGAGGAGATGGCTCTCTTGCAGAAATAAACCTGAGACGGTGAACCATTTCATCGTATTAACCAAACCATTCACTCCGACATTCGACAGCACTTCCGTGTACCGTGCATTGAACTTGATTCTGCCCTCGTGTCTCAACAGGAGTATTCCCTTACAGTCACTCCTATACATCTCCTCATAACTGTTTTTCTTTTAACTCCGTTGCTGTAAAAAAAGAGAGTTCATGCCAGAAGAGACTGCCGAGGTCGTTTTCCAGACCAAAACGCTGGGCTGGTAAAAAGTGGTGCGTCTGCTTTGGCACTTTTTCTTGTGCTTTTAGCTCATCCAGTGCCTTCTGATCCTCCTTTGCTACATGTTTGCAAACCCACAGATAACAGTGGAGTTTAAACTTGTCTATCGTCGCCGCGGTCCAAAACTCCACAAAACCCCTTTATGGTGCGCTCTGCTGTTAAAAATATATATTTATCTAATGTAGATAGTAAAAAGTACACAGGATGGATTCAATGTACCCTAAAAATAATACAAAACCTCCAGAGCACCGAAACAGCATCAGAGCATCATAAAGGGAGGCTGGTAGTGTTGGCGTGCAGCTTCTTCTTCGGACTCCGCTGGTAAAAGAGAGGTCATTTGTCGGCCGCGGCCGCCGCAGCCATCGGGGTCCGCATGGTCCCGCGTGCCGTGGCTGCCAGCTCCTCGATCTCCACGTTCAGTCGCCTGATCACCCACTCCATGGCTTCACGGCCCTGATGAAGAGTAAACAGACCATTAGAGGGATTATAAAGGGGGGATTACATTACATGCTTAATTAAGGCCTTTAAGAACGACCTGTTAAGATAAGAGAGCAGCACTTCCCAAGAGGGTCACGGGATTATTTAAGGGATAAAGGGTTCGGTTTCAAAGAAAGTGCTTGTGGGATTGTCTCTTGACGGAGCAATGGGACAGATTTTAGAGATTAGAAAGAATCCAGGGTTTGAACTTCTCTCTCAAGCTCTTTCATTTTTTACAGAACATTTGAATCACATTTCCCTATTCAAAGTGCAACATCATAAATCCTTTTGAGGAAAGACTCTCTGTAAGTATTCACTCCTTTCAACCTCAATTTGCACATTGATTATCAATACATACTAACAACGTTTCTATTCATGTTTGTGAACGATGCCTGGTGCAGAGCGTTCATAATGCTGACGTTATGATGACGTTGCTGAGGAGACCTTACTTTGAGACGTTACTTTGAGACAATCTTTAAGGTTTATTTGTGTGTGCGCGTTATCCTTGTTTGAATGATTATTGTGTTTTTTCCCCACTCTTATACGTCTCTGAATATATATATATATATATATATATATATATATATATATATATATATATATATATATATATATATATACACACACACACACACACACATTTATATATAAACATATATATATTTCCATTATTTCTAAGTTTTGTGTTTTGTTCTTGTGACATATTGAATATTTTTCAAAGTTCCGTGGATTCTATTCATCAAATGAAACAATCAGAAAAAGGTTATAAATTGAACTGTTTACAACATGGATTCATTTTAAGAGATCACAACCTATAACAGATTAGGAACCACTGAAATAAATGCATAGAGAAAAGAAAAGTCTAGATATTTAGTTTAATATTTGTCATATTGGTAACAGCTGGAAGTAGCCTGAATAAGCCGGCTAGCAAGAAGCAATTTCATTGGCTGCTGGCTGCATTTGCAAAGGCAACTCCCCGCCAGACACGCCTTCTCCCATCCGTCAACGGCCATGTACAGTCTGTATGCGCCCCGAGGGTTCTCTTACCTTTCCAGCGTTAGCAGAGATGCTGCTGGCCATAACGCCTTCCAAGTAACTGCTGAGACTGACTCCTTTTACAGAGATGATCGCCTCCTGGGTCAGTATCGTTCTAATAAAAAAAAAATTAGAAAAATCATGGTCAAATGTGTAGAATGCTTTGTAAATTCCGGATTCATGAGGATTATTTAAAAATCCCTTCTATGTTAAAAAAAAACAAATACAAAACGTACTTCTCCTGGTCCTCGGGGTGTGGTTTGTACGTTAGCTTCTCATCCACCGACACCATGTTCGTGAAACTGATCTGCAGAGAAAACATCACAAGAGACAAAGGAGTTAATGTCAAGATAAGTACAGTATTCACAGGTCTCAAAGCAGCTTTATGAACTTTCATGGTTGAAACGTTGACAGAAACATCGCTGGGGTTATCGACCGGTGGAACAACCAAGACTTCATTCCAGAGATGTTTCACCGTTTCACACACGGAGGTTTGCACACGCTCAGACAAACGGAAAGAACAAAACAGTGGATGGAGGCAGGTTTATGGGTGTTTTTGGTTGACACACCCAGCATAGAGTGTGAACAAATGTAAGGGTTATATAAGCCATGGTTACATCTCATCACGGTACTCACATTTGAGGACTTGAGTTCGAAAGTCTTCTCTTTGGGGTCCACAACCGAGTGCTCCTGAATGTATGTGTATGACCGTGAGATACCAATGATCTGAGGACAAAAGACAGTAAGCTATAATTAAAACTCAAATTAACTGCTAAAACCGTTACTTCATCAATGTTTGATTGACTTATTTATTTTTATCCCCTCTGTGGATGGGCAACCTAAAATTACAATTTCATTTCACTTTTCTTTAGATTTTTTTTGAGCTGCAATGCAATATGGGAGTTTTTCTGTCCTTTAGCAAGAGATATTTTAAGCGTAGAATGATTCATATTCTTGTGTTTTAAGATTCATGTTCATAATTGTAAGGTTCCTATTTTACTTTGATAGACAGGATGTCACAGGAAGACGTCTTCATGAGACACACACACACACGCACGCACGCACACACGCACACACACACGCACACACACACACACGCACACACGCACAGGCTCAGGAGTGATTTGCTTTGAGACAATCTGATTAGGGGTTACGCTAATATGCTACCAATCACTGAGAAAATCCGTGTCGTAGACTGACCTTGGAGTTAAAGGGTCTATTCATAGATGTCACCGACTACAACCCCGACCTCCAGACATGCAAGCAAAGGTCAAGGCTAAAGAACGGCAGCTGATTATCCCGTGTTTACATAAAACACGATGTTCTCTTCTCCAGCCTTATCGTTCGTGAATTCAGTATGTCAAGTTCAAGGGACATGTTGCAGAAATAACGAGTCATCCGTCACTGACTCTTCATTCTAGTCGTGACCTGGAGTTTGCCAGCCGAGCAGAGAGAGAGAGAGAGCGAGACGGAAAGTTACATCACATGCTGTGAGGGGTTACATCTCAGAGATGACAGGAATGGCCCCGCCGTGTCCAGTACAACACGAGCCGTGGCACAAAGCCATGAGCTCGGCCTCCGGGCTCCATTCAGCAACCGGGTCTGGTGCTACTCCCTCTGTGCACAGAAATAGCCTCGCAGGTTCAGGTCACCCTCACTGTCTGGAAAGCATTAACCTGCACTCATCTCTGGAACATAGCAGACTCGGGCTATAACTGGATTATTGCGTCTTGTTTTAGGGTCTCTTTAAGTCATTTTCCACCACAGCATGGAGAATATGATGCGTTTTGTTAGCTATGTTTACAAGACTCTTCTCATCGAGGGTCTTGATAAAAGATGCTATGATTAAAGAGGAGCAGTCGGACCACGAGCACTGACATGCCGGGTCTGGGTCACGCTTTTCTCTATTCAGAGTCACATGTGTAGATTTTAGGTGTGACCGAAGCTGTTAAATTACAAGGTTGTCAGCGAGAAAAATATTTGACAACAAGGTTAGGCGGCAGGTTATGAAACTTACAGATTTCACGATGGATGGAAGGCCCCACTCTGTGCTGAGCAGTCTTTGACTGTGGAGGCGTCCCTGTTTGTCGACGGCCCTGTCCAAAACATCCACACCAATCACGCTGGGGTTCATGGGGTTGGGATACTTCTGCATGGCGGCCTTGGTCACCGTCTCCCAAGGATGGCTGGTGAAGGAAACAAAAATATTATTCAAGCATTGAAACAACAAACAAAAAATACACACACTAATGAATACACTCACAATCTGGTGGTGAGTTTCAATGTTTAACTTTAGGATCCAAAGTCACAAAAAAGTGCGATATCCAACCAAACTTTTACTTTTCACCATCAAAAACTCAAAAGCCTCCATTGTTAGTTTGTATCTAATTAAGTACTTTCCATCATAGTAATACTGAATTACTGTAGGCTACTTTTTGCGGAAAGCTGTTATGATTTTACATACAACATATAAGATCACCTACAACTACTACTACCAACAGTCAAATGCTAATAATTACACATGAATGCCTCTGAGGCAATAAGCCGTTAACATATTAGAACATTCCACTTATGGGGGCTATTGTTTGCACAAATCAGTTTTAACTTTAATACTAGTGCATTTTGCTAATAATACCTATAATAATAGGCAAATTTTCCTTAGGTGGAATGTTAAATGCAGGACCTATGGATGAGTAAATATTCATTTTTTTCACTTTCACAAGGATCTAAACATTTTCACCACTGCTTATATGACATTATTAACTAATTAAAACAAACTTTTTGCTAAACTCAAACGGATGTTTTAAAACAAACAAAATCAGGGGAAAAAACAACGTTCAGTCTCATTAGTTATCAGCTTTACTTATTTATTTGCCGTAAAGCAAAGCTGAGTCGAACGGCGTGCTTGACGGTTGCCACAGAGACGCGGCAACGCGCTGACGTAAGACACTGACGCAATCCGGCACAGACCGGCAAAAAGAGAAATATAGGGGAAAGGTTGCGCGCTTGGAAGGGGGGGACAAAATTACGCAATGACTGCAACCTGTCGTGATGTCACCTTTGATACGATTTTATTGTTACGTTAGTGACGATGTTTCGTTAAAAGAAATGTTTCGTTAAAAGAAAAAAGGCACCGACTGCTTTTACATGCGCGGAATAATATCGCCATGCAGCCTTAGTAACGATGCTAAAGTTAGCTTAACACTACTAGCTATTGACATCAAAGTAAATTCTAATTTCCTAATTGAAGTTTGCTGTTATGAACCATGCGTGTGTGTGTGTGTCGTTTAACGGATTAAACACGAAGACAGCTGGCGTTAGCTGCCCCGACAATGAAACTGTCTTGACAGCCGGAGCATCTCTAAACACACGACGACACGAAAGGTTAGTTATTTAGCTAAATATACGTACTTGAATATGTGCTCTGATGCCCAGATCTTCATGGTTGGACCTTAACTAAGCTGACAGATGCTGCTGAAGGTGGCGATGAGCCGGAGTCGAGCTGCCGATGGTGATGAGCCGGTAGGACTGACTGGAAACCGGAGAGAACCACGTTCAAAGACAAGCGCAGGTCCTCCCCTCCCACTGTCGAGCAGCGGTCACGTGGGGACTGTTAGCTACGCACTTCCGGTAGTGTCCATGCCGCATGACTCCACACTGTGGCGTTGGGGACTCTGAATGAAAAATCCTTAATAGGTAAACTCGACAATGAATAAATACACACACACACACACACACACACACACACACACACACACACACACACACACACACACACACACACATCTCAATCCACGATTAAGCAAATATAATAGGCATTGCTCTGAAAATAAACTGCTTCATGCAATATTTAATGCCTTTTTTTTTACTACTCTTAGCAGCTGTTCACACCTGCCCGAAGAGTTATTTCATTATTATAGAAACCAACCTTGATGACATTTTTTTAATAGATTTTTTAATTTTTTTCTTGTGAATTAGTTATTAAAAAAATTATAATTTTACCTTTAAAAGATAATGAGCGGGTTGGAGGTAGACATTGCATCATTCTAATTAAGGGGTGACAACTCACTGAAGAACTGGTCTACTGAAAGCTGTCTGTTGAGTAAGTGCTGAGTTTGCTTATTACGCTGTTTAACAGGTTATGTTTAGGTTATGTAAGAGTTATCATTATACGTGATGCAACATTGTTAATGCTACCTGACTGTCAGGATAAAGTGAGTAGGCAAAAGTCATAGCTTTTTTTTTTTTTTTTACATATTTTGTAGCATATTAACCCAATCTACTGCTGTACTTGAAGCTTTTTTTTACCCTTTGTGCTCTCATAACCAACTTGTAACTTCCATGAGGCAATCCTGTGTTTGTCACCATGACCTACATGCACATGTGGGTTAGTATTATCTCCTTTAGTCCTATTTATGAGTCTAGTCTTCTTAAGTGCAGCAGCGAAGACATCTCCACGCCATGTTGGGCTTATCTCTCAGAGTGCAGACACCGCGGTCGTATTAATGTGTAATCTCCGTGTCCCAGACTCGTAACAGTTGGAGGAAACTGTGTGAAAGTGTCACTGTGCTGTCAGAGTAATGTCCGTCACTGCAACCCAGTTTAGTTGTGTGTAAGTTCAAATGACAAAACTGACTGATATTGTAATGGATGTACCCTCAAGAAGAAATCGACACTCTTTTTGTGACTGTTTTTATTACCGTCATAACTTTGATATAAAACAATTAATGCAAAATTTAATAAAGGACCAAAAGAAAAACATATTGGACAATTTAACAATTTAATTCTAATGGCTGTGGATTATATAGAGCTGGGACAACATAACTTTTCCATACTGTATAGACATGAAACACATCTAAAAATGTTTTATAATCAAATAAATAACTTCTGAAAGACATATAAGCATATATTTTATTTGCAGAATACAAAATAAAGACAATAAGCACTATTGTTTAAAATTGTGCATCAACTTTTATCAAGTAAATGCTGTCTAAATCAACCATAGGCATAAATGAAACTACAAACTAAAAGTTCCTTTTCAGTTTTCCACATCCTTCCACCAAGTTGTCAAACTTGCACATCACACTACACTTCTACTCATCCACGGTGTCTTTGTCTGCTTCCGTCACTGACTCCAGCCGAGACGGACCCTTTGTTGCCGCCGATGATGATGAGGGTCCCTCCTCCTCTTCTTCGTCCTCTACTTCATAATCCAGATCAGCTGTGGCGTCTTGATACTGCTGGTACTCCGACACCAGGTCGTTGAGGTTGCTCTCGGCCTCCGTGAACTCCATCTCATCCATCCCTTCTCCCGTGTACCAGTGGAGGAAAGCCTTCCGTCTGAACATCACGGAGAACTGCTCGCCCACGCGGCGGAATATCTCCTGAATGGCCGTGTTGTTGCCAATGAACGTGGAGGCCATTTTGAGGCCAGGGGGTGGGATGTCGCACACGGCAACCTTGCAGTTGTGGGGGATCCAGTCCACAAAGTAGTTGCTGTGTTTCTGCTGCATCGCCAGCATCTGCTCGTCCACCTCTTTGGTGGACATCCGTCCACGGAAGATGCCGGCGACCGTGAGGTAGCGCCCCCGCCTTGGGTCGCACGCCGTCATCATGTTGCGGGCGTCGAACATCTGCTGGGTGAGCTCCGGCACCGTGAGGGCCCGGTACTGCTGGCTGCCGCGGGCCGTCAGGGGGGCGAAGCCCGGCATGAAGAAGTGGAGGCGAGGGAATGGGATCATGTTGACCGCCAGCTTCCTCAGGTCGGCGTTCAGCTGGCCGGGGAACCTCAGGGAGGTCGTGACCCCGCTCATGGTCATACAGACCAAGTGGTTGAGGTCGCCGTAGGTCGGCGTGGTCAGTTTCAGCGTGCGGAAACAGATGTCGTAGAGGGCCTCGTTGTCGATGCAGTAGGTGGCGTCCGTGCCCTCCAGGAGCTGGTGGATGGACAGCGTGGCGTTGTAGGGCTCCACCACCGTGTCGGAGACTTTAGGGGAGGGCATGACGCTGAAGGTGTTCAGGATGCGGTCGGGGTACTCTTCCTGGATCTTGTTGATGATGAGGGTTCCCATGCCAGAGCCGGTGCCGCCCCCCAGCGAGTGAACCATCTGGAAGCCCTGCAGGCAATCGCAGCTTTCACTCTCGTTCCTCACTCTGTCGATCACCTGCTCCACCAGCTCGGCTCCCTCCGTGTAGTGGCCCTTCGCCCAGTTGTTCCCGGCTCCAGAGTTCCCTAAATACAATGATCTCACTTGTCAATAGAGTTGCTGGAGGGGAACAAGACTTTTCATTTAGATTCTCCACGTAATGACTAAGGGTGGGAATCACACGAGTAACTCACGATACGATAATATCACGATATTTTGCCCACGATAACGATGATATCACGATACTGTGATGCTGCGATACACGATATATTGCAAGAAATCATCTACGATATGTATCATATCTGTGTATCTGAAGGAGAAAAATACCAGTGAAAAGGCAAAAGCAGGAATTAATCGTATACTGTGTTTATTCGCTGCATTGTGGTGTTAGTATCACAGAATGTGTGAAACAAAGTGCAGAGTCTTATCTTAGTCCCTCTTTAACACACACAGACTGAACACGTCAGATATCTGTCTCACCGTGGATGAAGTTGTCCGGCCTAAAGAGGGCTCCGATGCGGCTTCCTCTCACGCTGTCCATTGTACCGGGCTCCAGGTCCACCAGCAGGGCCCTGGGGACATATTTACCACCTGCAGACACAATGGAAATTAATGGACTAATGGGCCTATATGTCAAAGTTTTAAAAACGTGATTATTTTAAAAGAGGAATTTGAAGAGTCACGTCTCTATTACCATGAGCCTCGTTGAAGTAGACGTTGACCCTCTCCAGCTGGAGGTCGCTGTCTCCCGTGTAGTTGCCGTTTGCGTTGAGCCCATGTTCTTCACTGATCACCTCCCAAAACTAGAGAGTCAACGCCAAAGAGGGAACTCATTATTGTAACATCAGCAGTGTTTCTGAAAGACGCCAATTATTGTTCAGGGTTTGTATACGGGTGCTAGAAATCCTTGAACACCCTTGAATTTTAGTGTGGTGTTTTCCTGGTTTGAAAAGTGCTTGGATTTAGAATAAAGTGCTTGAAAGTGCTTGAAATGTATGTTCTACGTGATGATATATATGATATAAGAAGATCTCCATATTTGAGGAAACAGCAAAACAGCATTTTCTGACTGATGATGAACAGATGATCAAAATAGTTTATGATTATATTTCTTTTTCTCTTTGCACATTTAAAATGCCTCCATTGTAAGAGCATTAATCTCGCTCTTGTTCTGACCAGATTAAGAATCTGTGCTCCGATAAAAGGTGAAAGATGCAGAATAATAACTTGCTTCACTCTTACACTGATGTGTCTTCACACTGTGTTACATTAGCTGCATTATCTGGTGGTTCCTCTCTCTTGTTTTGTGTTAGCGTGATAAAAATGTCCCACCCATCACCAGTCCCGCGTTTCCCTTATCTTTCCCCGTAGTGCTTGACAGGGTGCAGCCTGTGTCACTCACAACTGTTGATGGCACCAAGCGAAGGAACGGTGCATGTCAAAAATATGTGGCACAATTCAGAATTTTTTTTAAATAATTGTGTGTATATATATATATATATATATATATATATATATAAAATAGGAAAAAAATTACTTTAAAACATTTACTTAGAAAAAACACTGGTAATTATTCTTACAAACAGCGCCTTCTATCATCCACATTCATAACAGTGGAGAGGGTTTTTTTATTATTAGAATATTATTATTATTACCTTAGAGCCGATCTGGTTGCCACATTGTCCGATTTGCAGATGCACAATTTCACGCATGGTGATCGGGCTACAGTACACGGAGCAGCTGAGGGTCTCTGATAGGCGTCCGTCCTCTAACCCGTCTTTTATACAGAAACCAGGAATGATGTCATCGGTGATGTCAGGGAGGCACCACACTCAAAAACATACGAGGGGCCCCGGAGACACTGAAAACTCTTAGAATCCTTATAAATAAACATATTTCTTTTTTAATATGAGGGGGGTTGCCATACTTCTACGTCTTCCAATATGCTGCCATATATTTATATGTGTCATTTTGTTTGTACACTGTATTGTATGTTAAGGATGCAATAAAATATTTATAATAAAACCATTCAATTGCATTTTAAACAATTATTAATAACTGAAAAGGCATATGGTAATTCCTATTGTGTAAAACGGCAACCTGGTGAAAGAACATAATTTGAAGAACATGTCTGTTGTTAGTATATCAAAAATGTACGATCAGCTGTTGCAGAAGAAAACGATGCACGTTTAAACACTGATGCTGTATCAGCTATTTGTGACTAAAACACATCCCTAAGCCGCACCAGCCTCCAAAACCAGGCAGGAAGTGGAGGGAAGATGAATGGAAGTAGTGCGTTTCTCTGGCCAGCGTCAGATAACACCCATTTGGTTAACCACATTAATATCATTATGCTGTACACACACACACACACACACACACACACACACACACACACACACACACACACACACACACACACACACACACACACACACACACACACACACACACACACACACTAAACATGTGTTTCTACTGTATATCTCTGACAGGAATGAATATAGTTTGAAATGACAAAACATGCAGAAACATTTTTAATGTGACTTTTCACAACTGGATTTTGATGTTTCCACATTTTGGACGGACTGAACTGACAGTTTTCCTCACCTTCTAATTGTGCAATTAGAATGGAGAAAGAAATAGCTGCTGTTAGCAGTTTGTGTATGCGCGATGCTGCCATCTAGAGGACGTTCACAGGCATGACATGATAAAAGAGTATTTATTGGCAAATTGATTTAAATAGAACATTTCCTTCCACGTGTAAGGATTTAGACACAAGTCCACCTCTCCCTCTTCTTAGCCTTTTGCATCCAACATGTGACTGAAGGGGCTGATAACGATTGTCTGATGGGGGCTCCAATTATTACATTTTAGGTTAAGTAATAAGTGAGCCTTAGCAGGATAATTAGACAAGTAATTATTAAGCCCTAAATTTCAAGCAGCAACGTTGTCCTTATATTTTTAGAAATCGTCTCCGCCACCCCCCTAAAAAAAATATATATATTCTATATTTTTGATATGTCATAAAGTACAGGTTTACCAGGACAAGGTGTATCTGTTGACAAGCAATCCAAATACATGAATGTTGTAGTTATTTGTCATCTTCATACATCCTAGCCTGTACATACATTGAAGTGTTTCCCCTCTAATTCTTGCCTTACCTTTGTTTTGAACACACACTTAATTGCCGTATACTTGTTTTCTCTTTTCCCTTTCTAAAGTGTGCTGAAACACCGAGGCACATTCCTTGCATGTGGAAAATTGACGGTAAACCTGTTTTCTGATTCTGCTTCTCTGTTGCTCTCGCAGACAGAAACATGTATACATACAGGTTCAGTGTTATCACAGGTACACCACCATGCTTGTTTGGGTATGCCAGATAGTGAGGCCTTATTTAAAGAAGGTGTAGTCAGTATAACGTTTATGTTTAGATCCCCTTTAACTTGCATTACTTCTTTTACTCCTTCAGTCGTCTGTTGGGGTTCATTAGAGAGACACAGTAGCATTTTAGTTGTCATTGATGACCTTTATGTGTTTTGCCCTGAGCTTCTTTCCCTTGCCTTTTGACGTAATTGTGAAGGGTGGTGTTTTTGTGTGCGTGTGTGTCTGCTTCATACAGTATGTATGTGCGTGTGTGTGTGTGTGTGTGTGTGTATGATCATTGTTTGCATGCATGTAAATAAAATCAAGATCACCACAAGGCGACTTTAGCTGACAGAAACATTCGTCATTGCATTAAAAAATATAATTTCAATAATGCTATGGCCGTTCTGAATAACTTGCCTTTGCGGTTTAAAATGAGCTTGTGTTCTTTTTCATGGTGAGGATGTGTAATCTTTGTTTTAATTATGTTTAACATCCGTATGTAAACTTTAAGTCAGTAGTTATTGAAACTCAGCTAAAAGACCACACAGGCACATCTAATCATTTTGCTTTTAAATATTCTAAAACTTTTTTTTAAATGATAAATTAGAAAATATACTAGAAACCACTTTTTAATCACAACTTAAACTCTAATTATTTGCTATTATTGCTACTTAAAGTATATGATGGAATGTACTGTCTTTCTAAAAACAATGTGTATTGTTATAAAGGTTTTCAGGGTTATTGATTAATGCCTTTTGGGTGAACAAGTTGATAATCATTTTTGCTTCAAAGAGGGCGCCTCTCCCCTTCTGTACCTCTGCTTCATGACGCTCCGGGCAATCATGTGATCCGACCCTGCTTCATTCCAGATGCGTCAAGCTGCAGCGAGGAAGCAACAGGAAGTACTCTAATCCGAACTTCAAACTAAAAGTACAACATTCCTCTCACCTGGTTGAGAAAGGGGAAGTGTTAAGTTGTTTTGATTGTGGTTTTATGTCTATTCATCCCTTTTCCCCCTGAGGTATAAATATTTTTAATTGATGTGTGTGAAATCATAATTGTTTCTTGTGACAGGGACATTAAAAAAACAAGCAATGTAGTTGTTATCTTTAATTACAGCTCCATGTTAAAATAACAGTATGCTACTTAGGAGTAGCCAACTCACAACACATTATTATCATAACAATGTTTTGTGAGCGTAATTTGATCAGTAATTATTTTTTTTGCTTTTTTTCTACCTCTATAGTTGTTGTATTATAAGTTTAGGTTGGTGTAACGTTTTTGTTAAATGACACATGTCACTTTATAATTGAACTGATATAATTGATTCATATTTAGACACAACAACAACGGTCGTTGGTGCACAATTTGTCCATACATTACTTTGTACTTCAAAACAAATCAAGTTCTTGTATTGAGGAATCCACTGGATTATATTTCACGTAGCGGAGTAGAAAGCAACCAAGTTGCCTATATTTGCAAAAGCGCTGCAGTTTAGTAAAGTTTGGAGCTAATAATAATTTACTAAAGTATGTACTTGTATGTAAAGTACTCCATGATGCAATTTAATTGTTATGTGAGGGCCGTTAGATGGAGGGGAAAGAAGAAAGGCAAAAGTCTCTGGCTCAAATTAAGTTTGAGAGAAATATAATTGTGTTGAAACGAACAACTCAGACATCTTAAATATAACAAGGTCTCCATGAATATGTGATACTTTATCAACTATAAAAACATGTGTCGGCGTACGTGCAAATGTATTACATATAAATCAAGCTTGATCCCTACCACCGTATGAGTGTTGAATCTAAAGAGCTACTGCTTCAGGTCTCCATGGTCCTCTGATCAGGGTTGGTTGGTTGTTTCTCGGTCTGCGCTTAAGACAATAGGAGACTATGCTTTTGAGCTTAAACGTCAGAGCTCTCTCCCATTGGACTTGATCTCTGGACACTTTTAAAATGCAGCTCAAGACCCATTAGCTCAAACTTGCATTTGTTTATTTGAAAAAAATCAATTGGTGCCTTTTATGCTATTGTTTTAACTTGATGTCTGCATTCTGTGTTTGTTTGTATTTTACTTGCTATATTGTCTTTTTTTTCAGAAGTACTTTGGGAAGTCTCTAATAATCTATTATTGTTATTATTATTAGTATTATTATTATTATTATAAATGCTGATATTATTATTATTATCATCATCATTATTATCATTAGTATTTATATTATAATCATAATATTCACCATTATTATTCTTATCATCATCATTATTATCATCCTCATCATTATTATCATCATCATCATCATCATTATTATTATCATAATATTCAACATTATTATCACTATTATTATTATCATAATATTCCTCATTATTATCACTATTATTATTATTATTATCATAATCATTATTATCATTATTATTACTATCATAATATTCATAATTATTATCACCATTATTATCATCACCATCATCATTATTATTATCATCATTCTTATTATCGTCATAATCATCATTTTCATCATCCTCATCATTATTATTATCATCATCATCATCATTTTTATTATCATAATATGCATCATTATTATCACTAGTATTATTATTATTATCATCATCATTATTAGCATTGTTATTATCATTTTATTCATCATTATTATCATTGTCGTTTTGGGATAAAGTGTCCACGGAGGGCTTTATTGTGAAAGTTTAAACCGGAAATGGAAATTCTCGTCACGCGACGCTTGACCGCCGTTCTTCGTTCCCAGGGTTCCGTGAGAGCCGTTTGCCCCACCCCACCTCTTCAACGCTATCTATCTCTATGTACAATTCTCAGAGAGAAAAGGGGGCAAAATAATTCAGAGTTACACCGCAAAGAAACGATTCTCACTTCCCCGACCGGCTCGCCGGAGCAGACGGGCCTCTCGGGCGGTTAACAAAAAAAGAAAAGAAATAATGAAAATAAAAATGTCTCGCCGTCGGACCAGTGATTGAAAACACCGCGGTGCGTTCATGTATCATGCACATGTAACCACAATCTACCGTACGGATTCAAAGGGAATACAAAAAAGACTTGACAGCGGGCAGTACCTGCGCCAAACGGGAAAATAACGGAGGACTTTTCTTTTCTTTTTTCTTTTTCACGATTATCGCCCGGATATCGCGTTATATTCAAGGACATCCAACTGCCAACAAAAAAAAAACAGCAAAAAAAAAGAAAAAAAAAAAAAAAGAAACTGCCTTTTGTTCGCGTGGAGAAGCTTTCCGATGTGAGGAGAAATACAAATTAACGTTACAGAGAAGAGAAGACTGAGAAGAAGAGGCCCTTTTCTCTCTTTTTTTTTGGTTGGTCTTGGTCAAACCCCTCCGAGCAACCAGCGTCTGTTGACGGGGAGAGGAAATCATTTTGACATCAGCTAAAAATAATAATAACCCGGGATATTATTGATAAGCTTGCTAAGCCCAACGACGAGCCGCCTCCTCCAGAAAACGGTGTATAATGTGACGGATTGGAAAAGACGGTTGTGATAAGAGAGAAGAAGAAGCTCCGGTTGGAAGCCCGATGATTCACATGCCGTCATCTTAAGGAGGGAATATTTATTATT
This sequence comes from Eutrigla gurnardus, assembly GCF_963514095.1. Lineage (NCBI taxonomy): Eukaryota > Metazoa > Chordata > Actinopteri > Perciformes > Triglidae > Eutrigla > Eutrigla gurnardus. The sequence goes on along the minus strand of NC_139916.1, from coordinate 12,299,342 downwards.
TTTTATTTTTATTCTTTTCTCCCCCCCTCCTCACTCACCTGGAGATGTGCTTTGGTTAAGTGGATCGCGATCAAACCCTTTAAAAAATAACCCCAAATATATATTTAAAGGGGAGGGGGTGGAAATGAATTGAATGGCAGTGAGAGGAATCTGCCGAAGATGGGCTCCGGAGGAGACATTTGCTAAGAAAATTAAACACAACATGGAGAAGAATATATGTTAAATAAGATTTTTTTTATTATTATTATTTCCCGAGGAAACCGACGTGTCCGTTGCAAGGCTGGAGATTTAAACATCCACTGTGACATCGGCGTTGATGACTTCATGACTGCGGATTTACAGTGAAAAAAAACCCACAAGAATCGAGCCGTCTGAGAGGGCGGCATCGTTGCTCTGCTATTTTTATTTATTTATGTTTTATGGAGTGATCTTGTTGCCAGTAAATAGCCACATCCATCCATATTGTGCCAAAAAAGGCCGGTGAAGCCACCACCACCGTCTACTACCTGACACATCCTCGTTTCATCTGGCAACATAAATGTCACCCATTTTGAGCCAGGTGTTCCTGTTGGGCCAGTCTAGGAATTTAAGCATTGATTGATTATCTTCTGATCAACCCCCCTTCCTCCCTCCCTCCCTCCCTCCCTCCTTCCTTCCTTCCTTCCTTCCTTCCTACACCTACCTACCCACCCACCCAACCACCCTGCCTCCCCCCCACCCCACCCTTGAACCTATCACTGGGTTTTTTGGGAAGATGGGCTGTCTTGGCAATAGTAAGACCGAAGACCAACGCAATGAGGAGAAGGCACAGAGGGAAGCCAACAAAAAGATAGAAAAGCAGCTCCAAAAAGACAAACAGATGTACCGGGCCACTCACCGGCTACTACTATTAGGTAGGTTTATTTGGTTTTTAAATCACAATGTTCACCTGTTTGTGCAAATAGCTTGATGGAACCCATTTAACAGTGAGGCACCACATTATGATGCAATGACGCGATGACACTCCACCACCAGTTTACGCCGTCTTGACACAAGACGGTTGGAAAGCAGGCCTGTCTGCTGCATTTATGGGTCATTATGGAGCATGGTTGCAAAATATGAGGGACGTTGAGGGGGGACACACACACACACACACACACACACACACACACACACACACACACACACACACACCAATAGGCAACATTAGTGTTGTGTTTGCTGTGTTGCAGATTCACCTTGAGTCGTTTCGGCCTTTGAGTCTGTGTCTTTCAGACCGCTCGACTTTTTATTTTTCTCCCCAGCAGCTGCTCTGGGGAATTTATATTCCAATTCAGTGGTTAGAAAGAGAGAAAAAAAAACTCTTACTATTGTTAGTTTGATGAAGCTATTTGTGGCTTTATCACCCAGGCCTCCGTTGTCACAATACGGTCTGGACCTCAAGGCCACGGCCAGTAAACCCCCGCCAAGCCTCTCTCTCTCTCTCGCTCTCGTATGGAGAGCAAATTAGGATGACTATTAGGATTACAGTCTTCCCCCTTTTTGAAAGACTGCACTGTTCGCTCCTCGTCTGAAGTTGATCCTAGAAAGGCTTTACACCTACACCCAGGCTCTAGATTCTAGAGTATCTCCTTGTGTTGTAGCCGGGCTTCCTTCATTTTCATTGTTCAGATTTACGGAGAGATATCTAGATTCTTAAAAGTACTTATCAGGCCTTAATGACACCTCACTGCAGCCAACAGAGGATCTTCTAAGCTACTGTCCAGTACGTTGGACAGATTCTTCCCGTCCTCGTCCCCTCTCACATCTGGAAGGTGGAAGGAATCCTCAAAATGCTTTTAACTTTAATGAGCAACTGAAAGTCCCGCATTCAGCCTCTGAGCTGAAAGTAAAGAAAAGTACTCGAAAACGTGATTTCACTGGTAAAGCATTTTCACTGTTAATGGATAACTTTACCTCGAAGACAAAAAGTTTAGAGAAATCTGTTTTAAACATTTTATAATGTTTGTCGTTGTTGTCAGGCTTCACAAGCTAAAAAGGGCGGGAACTCCTGGTTTCATCTTAAGCCAGGCGTTAAAATCTCAATCTGAAGACTAACTGCGAGTAAACTTAGACACCTTAAATCTTTTTATCCTTAAAACCTTCCAGATCCAGTTAAAAATCACACAAGCGAGTTTTGTTCATAACGAATACATTTTGTTTGTCCTCTCTCTGCTTTCAGGAGCCGGTGAATCCGGGAAAAGCACGATAGTCAAACAGATGCGAATATTGCATGTCAACGGCTTCAATGCAGAGTAAGTGCTGTTTTTTTAAATTCTGTATGTTATCTTGTGAAACATACACAAACACACACACACACAAACACACACACACACACACACACACACACACACACACACACACACACACACACACACACACAAACACACACTCCATCACTAAAACACTGCAGGCCCATTTTTTGGTGTTTTTTGACAGAATGGGAGAGAAAACGATCATTGGAGATGATTGGGCGATACCTTCCAGGATCAGATATGGAGATATTATATATAGTCGGTTGGTTTGGAACTTTATTGTCAACGAGGTGTAGAAGCGATTTACACACAACAAAAGGGGGGATTAATAAAGATGGCCGACCGGACAAACGTCAGCTGTTATGAATCACCGGATAGAAAATGAATCGGCAACTGTTATTGTTTGTTTGATTGTTAAAGCTCTTTGGCGTTTTGGAGTGTTGGTCGGACAAAACGAGCCATTTGAGGAACTTGTTGTTTTAACGTAATATAATTTTTAGTTGGCTAAAGAAATATTTTGTAGCTTTGGAGTTGCTTTGAGTTGTCAGTAGAACCAAACACAGCATGATTCCCTTCTTCTTCTTGTTCTTAAAGTTTGAGAGAAGAGAAGTAGCTTTTCTTGTGTAATGTGACATTGATGTATATTTGTAGTATTATCAGGAAACTTGCATTAATAGTCATAAAAGCATCTTAATCGGCACCTGGTTGGTTGAAAACTCTGTTTACCCGTCTATGTAGCACGGAGGGATTGACTGTTTTAAAATAAACAAGCTTTCCAATACAACACTAATGTCAAATGTTTTGGACAGATTTCTTTAGTTTTTTTGGGATGTTTTGGCGTAAATAAAAACCTTGTAACACAAGAAGAATGCTTTATCTGTCCCAGGTTTTCATGGAAACATTGCCTCGGGTGCTTTTGTCTCGTGAATTTCCTAAAACGCGAATCCCAAGTCGATGCGATGGAAACAATAGTCACATTTTTCTATTCTTGATCATCCGTTTCCTAGAAAGGGGTTTTGAGGTTGGAGCACCATCATGTGCTTATTTTTTGGGTCCGACCGATCCAGACTCTACTCGCCCCCCTTTGAGCCCGGGAAGGTTTCACCTTGCTGGGGTTTGCCTCTGGGTGCAGGGTATGAGGAGGAGGGACGAGGGTGAAAGGGGCATTGTTTTTTGTTTTTTCGCTTTAATTTTTTTGCGGAGGTTCAAGTGTGAAGAATCTATCACTTCTTTTTCATCAATCTGAATGAAATAAAGGTCACAAACATCTCTTGCTGGAAACCAAGAGCATCAAGGCCCCTCATCTGTCTTTTAAGCATCTCTTTAATTGATGATTAATTTCATTATTTCATTATTGATAAATCTGCTGATTATTTCCTCAATCATCACCCCTCCCCATATTCAGGTAACCATCATAAAAAAGCAAAGAAAAGCAGGATTTATTCACCTTTTGAAGAAGCTGAAAACCAAAATGTTCTGTCAGTCTACTAAGTCAACCATCTGAACTTTCCCCAACTTTATCCCCAAAACATGGCAGCGTTGTGTGACTCTATGAAGGTTTTAAGTGTGGTATTCGGGTTGCTTGATGATTTTCTATGCTACCTAGTTGTTTCTTCAGTTTCCTCTAAAGGTGGAAATATCTTCTGAAAGCTCCAATCTTCTTAAAGCATGGCTATCGGATGTCACAATGAATAATTTGTCTATGGTTTATTGTTATTAATAAACATTATTCTTAATGTTGTTATGTGTTGAACACCAACCTGTCAATGGGACTAGAAAGTAGAAATTACCCTCCTGGCTATAATCTCATGTATTTACATGTAAATTTACATTAATATGTATTTTCCCATTTCAAATAAGTGTCACCTATTATAATAATAGTCATAATAATTAACCAAAATTCTCACGTACAAAGAGCGAATGGTCTCGAGGAAGTATAAATAGAATTTTAAGGCTAAAACTTTGTTGTCAAAGGTTAAGTAACTTTATCACTTAAAACAGAGCTCCATGCTTTTAACTTGAAATCGTTCCGTGCCAAACCAGAGCGTTCCAGGCGGCTGTAACATCCTGCACCGTGCACTCGGACATAACGCACGTGGGCATGCTAGCGTGGCTCTGGCACACAGAGATTTGTTTTGTTGCCGCATTCAAAAAGAAAAATCTCGCCATGCAGGAGCCCGATTGCGTAAACAGCTCCGAGGTCGTTTCATTTGAGGAATTTCAGTATCTTGACTTTCCGATTGTCACGCTTGTCTTTTGTCTGGTTTCTGAAAGACCTGTGTGATGTTCGACCTTTAACTGCTGCTATCAGCCAAGCCCACCGATTGCATGAACTCTGTATTTGTCTTTTTACGACAATAAATGGACAAAACGCGGAGCGTATCGTTTATTTGCTAATACTTTGGATCCTACTTTGTGCTGATGTTAGATGAGTTAATATTGGACTTAAAAAGCACCTCTAAATGCACAGTAACGGAGCGTGTTACGTGTTATTTTGGGTCTGCTGTTCTCATTTGCTTTCAGCAAGTACCTCAAACTCAGGCGTTGCACTTGGTCAGCAAAAATAAAGGTATCTGTGCATCTGGAGCAGCCATAATACTGATGTCTGATATAATTCACCTCCAGGCTGAAAAAGAGGAGTTATGTTACACAGCAAATCCCCAAGCCATAGTTGGAACGCAACATTTAAAAATAGATCAAAAATCTTATTTTTCCCATATATTTGATCTATTTTGGATTTACAGCTGATACTTTTTGTTCACCACCAAGCCGTAAACAATCACATTTCTTGGAGTATTTACGCAAATTGTCAGACTGTATATATATATATATTATGTATTATAATGCTGAATTGTGTTTTTCTTTGTTGTATTTTGTTTTTCTTTGTCCCAAAAATAACATAAACCTTTCTTGTTCCTCGCAGGGAGAAAAAGCAGAAAATTCACGACATTAAAAACAACATTAAAGAAGCTTTAGAGGTAAGACGTTTTTTCTTATCGCTCATTTTGAATGCAACTTTCCCGCCACATTCAGAGCAATGATTGACAAGGACGTGATAAAACTAAGCAATGATGTCAGGCAATGAAATAACTTTCTTTGAATGTATAATACTGATTAATGAACTTTAACTTCAAAACGATCATGAAATGAAGCTCAATACGATGTGTCGTGAAAAAGAGCTTTATGACGTAGACGGGTTGAATATTAACTCTTCTTTTGTTCCCACCATCCAGACTATCGTGGCTGCCATGGCAACGCTCACACCGCCATGCAAGTTAGCCTGTCCTGCAAACCAATCCCGTATCGATTATGTAATCCAGAAGGATTTTGAATTTCCTTCGGTAAGTTGCACTTTTTTTCCTCATTGGGATCTATTTATTCTCTTCTTTTTTTGTTTTGTTCCTTTTTTCAACTGCAAGTCCCGTTTAATACCCAGAACCCTCTCCGTCTGATGTTATCTGGAGGTCAATGCATGCATGGCATCCTCAAAGTATTACATGTGTTACCGGAGGCGGTATTTGGCAACAGCTTTGATAATCAACTAATTATTTGAAAGGAAGTGCCAAAACTTTGGTGGTTCCATGACGGTGTCATTTATTAATTTGGATTATTATTTATTACGTCTAATGTCATCCGTGATATTAAATATGTTCTGGACTGTCGGTTGGAAACAAAACACTGCATGCATTTTTCACAATTTATTTGACATAAAATAGAACATACAGTCTGTTTGTGGAAATAATCAATTAATTCAAGCCGTAATGTTGCTAAAAAAATTAAATCAAGACTTTAAATAGACTTAATCACAGTCTGGTTTGACTGTGTACTATTTTCTTTGTAAGATATCAACACACACACACACACACACACACACACACACACACACACACACACACACACACACACACACACACACACACACACACACACACACACTGCCTGTCAGGTCTCCTGGCGAGGTGTGCTGTAGGTGAGTCCGGTCCCTCCCACGGAGGCCTTCACTAGTCCGCCTGGTGTGTTTGCACAGTGATTCAGCAATTAAGCATCTGTGCTTCCTCTTGGGAGGAGGTTGATTGAATGAGCCTCTCTCACCTGAGACATCCACGGGCGCCCATTAACACTATTTGTCTGTAATAACCCTAAATGTGTCTAGAGGGACCCGTCCTCCAGAAACCCAGGCTCAGTGGGATTCCCCCCCCGAGCTGCAGTCTGCTCCCGGCAGCCTCTCAGAGTCTCGCTGCTTTTCAAAAATGGCAATCAGACTATAACCAATCATGATGAAAAGTTCTCGATTTGAACTGAAACAATCGGCCAAATAATTGATGGGTTAATTATAGTACAATCATAGTGAACGCTTACTCATTTAAGCCTTTTTTATAGCAAAAATGTTGTTGCTATTTTCTCTTTATATCTTTATATTTTGTGGTTTTGGGCTGTTGGTCAAACCCAACAAGACATTTGATCATGTTGTGCTTTAGGAAATTGTGATTAATTGATAATGTAAAAAGGAGTTACAACTCTGTTTTTCAAAGTAAAGCATTGTAATTTTCTATATATTTTAGCATAATCAAAAGCACCAGCAGTCCAATATACCCCCAACATATCGAACTCAGATTTTGATCGGACACTTTGATCCGGTCTGAGGTTTTGTTGATGTGGGGCGTGGAGGGTTAAAGCAGGGTCACAGTTGTTATTTTAATTGGGTGACGTCGGCATGGCGATGCGTCGGCTACCAGCAGCGAGCAGTTTGGCTTTTCAATTCTCACCAAATGAATCGGTGGTTGTTCAGAGAAAGAAAATACAGTTGAAGACTATTTTATAGCTTCTCCTCCTCCTCCTCCTCCCCTCCTCTTCCCCCCCTCGCCTTAGGGCCTACTGGAAACCAGTTGAACTGGTTTACTCTGCCTTTAGCAGAGGAGGGCGAGAGGCAGAGAAAATAAGCACACAAGGCCTGGACTGAAGTCTTGATTTCCTTTCAGTAATCAATCAGTAATCCTTGTAGTTATTATTCACAAAAAAAGTTCCTCCTAAAATGTTAATAATGAAATTAGTCACGCCCTAATGAGAGTTAAAAAAATGTTACTGAGGTTATTTGCTCAGACCAATCACTGCCTACTCAATTAAATTTTGTTTACCATAAATATTTCAATATCACAAATTGGCACTTTTTTTTTTTTTTTTTACAACAAATGAAAGCCTCTGTTGTATAAAACAATCTCTGAATTGGATCAGGAGAAACAAAACGTCACTAAGAGCAGCGACAGACGTGGAGTAGATGTTGTATAAACAGAGACGCTCTCTGAGCCCACCAAGTCTCCAGCGCTGCTTCAACACCGACGCCACGTTGTTCAAGATTACCAAAGATTACACATTTTAAAGATTCCTACGTCTGAAAGAGTGAGAAATCATGATATTTGCACCAAAAACAAAAATAGTATTTGCAATTGTAATCGAGTACAATATAAGTATATATATATATATATATATATATAAATATATATATATATATATATATATGTAGATATATGATATAGAAACGGACTAAACAGTTGACCTTCGCCTGTCTGTCTGTCTGTCTGTCTGTCTGTCTGTCTGTCTGTCTGTCTGGTTTATGAATCTGGTGGTTCAGTGGTTTCTCTTTCCATTGAGCTGAAAAAGAGAAATCACAACTCTCTGGTTTACGAGCAAATTAGACATTTGGTGCTCTTCACTCCATGTGATTTGTTTGCTGTCCTAGTTCTCGTTTTCAGTCGTATTTCCTGTTCTCTTGTGATTTTTATTTTTTTATATCATTGCGTGGTTAGTATCAGTGGAAGTATTTGATTATGATATAAATGAAGAATAGTATTTTAGTGTTTTCATTTGAAAAATCGCTTTTTTGTCGATGGATTAATCAATTTACCAACAAAATATTTCAGCTTAAAATAGAACCGAATCAACAAATTTGAAAACTTGATTCATAGAAAATGAATCTGTACACTATTTTCAGATTCTCGGTTTATGCTTCCATCATTCTCAATAGTGTTGGATTTGCTGTTTTTCTTTGTTTATGGGATTTTTTTACCTGGATACTTTTGGGGTTTTACACTTTTAAGTTCATTATTTAGACCAAACAATGACATGGCAAACAAAAATCTGCATAATGAATGAAGTCATTTATAACTTCCTAGCACACTGATCTGGAGTCTGTAGTTCACCTGGGAAGCTTTTGGTCTGATTGGTCTCTTTGATGTGTCTTAGTTTTAGCTAGAATCTCACTTCAAACTGTCAGGTGTTTTTTTTTTGAGGAAATAAAGTTTTTCCTGCTAATCTGCAAAATTGGTGTTGGGGAGATGGAGATGGTGGTGGGGAGATGGAGATGGTGGTGGGGAGATGGGCCACTGTGCACTGACAGCCGAGCCTTGTGTCCGTACAGAGCTCTCTGTTACTTTTCATGAACTCGCTGAACTCGCTCTGTTTCCTGCCTCTGTCAGAGCCGGTTCATTTCTCCCAGACCGGCTTTCAGCTGCAGACAACCCCCCCCCCCTAAAAGATTTGGATGAAGATACCACCCGGCACCGGCTTGTTGCTATATCACCATTGTAACATCATAGCACCGGCTTGTTGCTACATCACGATTGTAGCATCATAGCACTGGCTTGTTGCTACATCACCATCATAGCATCGTAGCACCGGCTTTTTGCTACATCACCATAGTAGCATTGTAGCACCGGCTTGTTGCTACATCAACATAGTAGCATTGTAGCACCGGCTTGTTGCTACATCACCACCATAGCATCGTAGCACCGTAGCATTGTAGCTCCGTCTCGTAGCACCAGCTTGTTGCTACATCAGCATCGTAGCATCGTAGCACCGGCTTGTTGCTACGTCACCATTCACTAAATGTGTGGAGCCAGTTATTTTCCTTAAATATTAATCTGCTGATTGTTTCACACATTCAGAAATCTGTTTTTTTGTTTTGTTTTTTGATTCCGACCAACGGTACAGAAGCCAAAGAGATTCAGTTTACCATCATGTAAGACGAATAAGAGCAACCAGATCCTGACTTTTGAGGATTTACTTCGGTTAACTTCTGATTAACAGTTAAACCCGTTGGTGAAGTTGCCTCTTCTCACTTTAGCGCCGTCTGACTCTGCGAGCAGCTCGTTCGTTTAGCAAACACTACGTAAGATAACAACTTGCACTTTCTCTGACAGCGCTTCTTCTTTTCTCGCCTCTTCCCCCTGGAAAACCCAGAGAAATAAAAAAAAAAAGAAGAAAAATAATTGCCACACACACACACACACACACACACACACACACACACACACACACACACACACACACACACACACACACACACACACACAGACACACACACACACACACACAATCATCCTTGAGCTGTTTTTGTGATATCATATCTTTATTTCAGGCTTCCTAAAGCGAGAGCCTGCCTTGGCAGGTATTTGTAGTTTGGT